>NW_009214724.1:111025-123432 GCF_000690835.1 Fulmarus glacialis
CAAACAAGATAATGATATGCATATTTAAGTGAAACATCTCCTAAACATTAATACATATCATGTGTTTCATAAACTTTCACCATCTGCTTCCTGTATTTTCCCCCTCTTCTTTTTTCACTTTTGAAAATGTATTTCACCATCAGTCCTTAAATTAGTCTCATGCACATTCCGAACAAACTACAGGTTGTTGCCCTGCAGGGGATTTTTTTCCTGCCCTGTTAAAGTTTCCTGCTGCTAAACTTTAAAAGAAGGGGGAGAAATTTAATCTTTCTTTAATTAAAGTACCTGGTGGCTTTCTTTTAAGCTCAGTGGCTTTGATTATCTTTTTTAGCTTGGTTCTTTCTGCCAGGTCGTCTTTTTTTTTTTTTCCCCTTTTCCTTGCTACAAATAAGTGTACACTTTGCACATGCAAGTTGTTTCCAATATAAATGCCAAGCATATTTTCCTAGCTTTTTCCCCAACTAAAAAAAAAAATTTTAAAAATCAATAATGTAAAATAATATTGGGAAGAATCTCCTTTGAAAGGAACTGATATGGTAAGCCTGGTCACTATGACAATGCGGTACCAGTTTTGATGAAACTTGGACGTTCTGCTGAGTCCTTCTAAAAAGGATCCTGTTGTTCAACCCCAAATTCATAACACAGTTGTATTGATGTTTGTCTTGTGGTTTGTGCTCTTTATCTCCTGTATAGGAAGGTGAGGAGTGTGGGAAAACCTGGCTAGAAAAGATCTGTCCAGATCTGGGCTGGCCTGTTAGGGGGCTGGCAGGGCGCTGTTCTGCAAACATGGACCTGCCTGGTATTCTTCTGTCGTCTGCCCTTTCTGTATCCTTCCTTCTTCATTAACTTCTCCCTCCCTGACTCGTACGTGGTCCAGAAGTGATGTCTTTTCCCTCAGATTTTTAATAATCATACTTTTTTGTTCTGTCCTTTCATTTCACCTGTCCCTTTTGTTTTGTTTTGTTTTGTTTTAATATATGCTTTGTCATGTTGCTCTCTGTCCTTCTTTGTTTCTTATTAGTAATGTACTGTAAGACCCCTGGTGAAAAGAAAGGGCACATACAAGTCACACTAGTGTAAAGCTGTTCCAGATGGAAACCTTTATCCCGAGCAGCAGTGATGCTGTTCTTGTTGCACACAGCTTTATTTTGTATATTCAGGTGGGAAAGACAGGACAAATTCACTTAGCCTTCACAGTTCCTTGTTCTCCAGTGGGAATTACAGCAGCAAGCCCTGTATGCAGATAGAGGTTTGGCTGCTGGCAGCAGTTATTGCAGCCTGCTGTGGCTTTCAAGATGGCAAGTTGGTATGGAGGAAAACCTTGCAGGGCTCCAAGTGCTTCCCCCTAAGCCTGTACTTGGTGTTGCCATAGGGACCTGCGCTAATTCCATAGTGCAGAAATGGCAGAAAAATTGCCAAGTTGTCAGAACCTGTATTTTTCTGTTCCCTTTTCTAAAATTGAAGGAAAGACAACATCAGAGGGATTTTCAGTGGGAAATAAAATACAGGGCAATTCTGCCATGCATCTAGAAGCATCTAAAGTGTTACATTTAGGAAAGGCTGGATGCAGAGATGTAGAACAGGCGGTGTCATTTGGGCAAGGAGAGATTGTATTTATAGTGATTAAGTGGCAGAGGTAGGGTTGAATTTTAGGGAGCTTTTCTTTTTTTAGAAATAAGTTTATATATAGAAAAGTCTTCAAAAAAGAATTTGAAAAGCTTGTAAGAATACTCTTGCTGATTTGCTCGAAGAGGCTTTGTATCTTAAGATTATATGAAAATGATCTTTCAGCTGAGAATGTGGTAAGTAGCATAGTTTACATCAAGTTTCAATTTGGGCTGGCTGAATGAAATTTAACTGCACTAAGATCCAGAAATTTAACTGCACTAAGGTCCAAAAATTTATCAGTCCCAAAGACAGTTCTTTGATCAGTATGTGCTGTGTGTGCACCCAGGGAGAAGCCCATCTGCAGGAGGACTGGGGATCTCTCTTAGGATGCATTTCTGCCCTCCTGTCTTCTGGGTTGCTGTGTGGGGGTGCAAAATGTCTGTGACTTCCTGAAAGCAAGTTTACTTGAGATAAACTGCGGCCAGTCACACTTGCAGGGGACAGCTGTGAGGTTTTCAAATGAAACCCTGCAGTGCTTGAAGGCGGGTGATGGAAAATGATGTCTCTAGTCTACTCCTTTCCTGGACACAGATTTTTCTCTGTAGCATGGACTGTTTTCCCTGTTTTGCTGGCTGGCATGTACCACATGGAGCTTGCTCTCCTTCATTGAGTTTTTGCCCCTTCAAGCACTGGGAGGTACTAGAGGAAATGTTGAAGTAATCATCACATGGACTGCACTCTGGTCCACTAAGGACTCTATCATTCTTATGATTTTGAAGGTGTCTGCTCTAACTCAGGGAACAAGGCATATGTAGGTACCAGGTGCAATAAAAGGGGGTAAGGGTTCCTGGGACTGACTGTGGATGAAAGGTCTGGTATGGAGTTACGATTATAAATCATTAAGGGGGGGGGGGGGGGTTAATCGTCTGACTAGCAAGAGCTCCTGTAAGGGAGCCTTGGGAAGTTACCTTTCTCTGGTGGTTACCACTCATCAGCTGAAGCACTGTGACCAACTGTGCACAGGGCATGTCCATTGCAGCATAAACAAAACCAGGTTTGTTTAAGGCATACTCAGTGATGTTGGCTACCAGCTCTGGACTCAAAGTGTACTCTTTTTCAGGGTAATTTGGTTGTTTAGCTGCATGTTTAGTTATGAGTGGATTAAGTATTTGCAGTTCTTTTGTGCTACATTGCGATTTATTATGTCCCTTTGAAACTGGTGACTTTAAATGTTTTCTACTTGATTTAAGAAATCTCTCGCTCTTGCCCATTTCTCAGCCGAAAACAAGTCTCCACCTCGGCCCTGCGGCTTGAATCACTCAGACTCTTTAAACCGAAGTGATCGCATCGATGCAGTGACACCAACATTAGGGAGCAGCAACAACCAGCTGAACGCGTCTTTCCTCCAAGTGTATGTTCCGGACTACTCAGTGAAAGCACTCACAGACATTCAGTTTGTCAAGGTAGGAAAAAAGCTGGAAAGGCCCCACTGGAAAGCTGGGCTTGGCTGGTAGGATGGAGAGCCTGGGGAAGGGAGGGCCCTCTAGATTGGTCTGTGAGTAAATAAGATTATGAAAGCAGCCATTTAAAAATCACTTTAAATTACTTTTTCCCAATATCTGCTGTCCATTGATTTGTCTTCACTGTTCCTCTCATTTAGGCTTGTAAGTAGATTGGTCACATAAGTTTCTGGATTTCCTGGAGGTCCCTCGAGGAAAGATTGTAGAAAATAACCTCTCTCTGCTTTTAGTCATGAAAGACATATCCTTGTGAAGCCTTTGGAGCCATCTGAAATGGAGACCCTTCATTATCAGACAGTGCCCTTTTCTAAAGGATGATACATTTTCTGTTGGTTGCAGTTTTTATTCACTTCTGATTTTGGTTTCAGTTTGGGGTTCTTGATCTTACTTTCCGACTTGTCATCTTTCTTCTGCTTGGAGAAGTCTTGGACATTTCTCTTTATCTTAACTTCACATGTTAGGCTCATGTCTCATACTACCAGTGAGTTGCTGCATGAATACAGCTCTGTCCCCCAGCATGGTGCATCCCACGCTGAAATGTGTGTGAGTCCTGTGGGATAGGATATCTAGCAGAGCTGAGGAACAGCTAATGCTGGCAGTAATTCCAGCCCAGCTGGGAGTCCAGGGAAGCTGACGTCCCATGGCCAGAAGTTGACCTTGATGCTTTTCTTAAATTAAGTGCACGTTCACAGTTTCTCTGTATGCAACTCAAATGATTTGTGAACTCAACTTCTGTCAAAATTAATTCAATATTATGAATGTGGAATAGAGTAGAAATACTAGAATGCTAAATTGATTATTCTGTAACCAAATTTTAAAAGGAGAGTACATTCTTGCATTCAAAACTTGACAGATGCAAGTGTACTAGTCGATGGTTCAAGCCTTCAAGGTTTAGATCAGTAAATATTTATCACCAGGCAAGTGATTCTCACTACAAATTTCAATGGCTAATATGCTGTACAGAGCAGCTGCTCATCTTATGCTGGTTTATGTGGAGTCCTTCCAACTCTCGCTGTGTTCATACTAAGGCTGAGGCTAATGAATGCTAAACTGTCTGGTGTCTCTGCAATCAGACTTGCACACCTCTTTTTGCATCACTCCGCTTTACACATAGGACAGAGTACTCAACTTCAGTGTTTTCACTGTGCCACATGGGCATTTATTCAATTAATACCTTGTAAACCAGGGTTGTGAGCTGCTCGTGCATGTTTGGATTTTGCTTTTGGAGTTGTGACCTGGTCCATCTGACTCTCTCCGTTTCCAGTCCCTCTTTTGCATTGCTACTGAAACTTAAGGTTTTCTAAAAGTCGTTTCACCTCTTCCACCTTCCTGCCTGCTGAGATAACCCACTGCCATTGTAGCACACGGGACTGCCAGTGCACGTGCATCCTGCTGCCTGTTCTGGCTGAGAAGGCTGACCCGGAGGAGTTTACGGGGCTGGTTGCTTGTGGCTCCAGGAGGAATTTTTCCCTCTACCACCATATGCAAATATATCGGGCTATAGGCTTCCATGCCTTTGGGGCCTCGTGGGCAGTAACACTCCGTGCTCTAGGCTAGCTCCTGCCATGACTGTTCTGCTGAGTGCAGAGACCAGTGGAAGACTTAATGGGTTGCTAAATTGGACTCATCTCTATGGGCATCCCAGTCTTTTCTAAAATCAAATGTCCTTATGTATCAGAATAAGGCTGTAGCTCCTGCTGCGTTTGCTGGCCTAGACAAAGCAGTAAGGCTTGTACCCTCTGGCTCTATAGGGACTCTTAGGGCCTCACCAGGAGCTCGCTGAAGTTGGGAGAAAGACTTCACTGAACTCTGGTTCTGGCCCTAAAAATGTGCATGGTTAGAAGCAAATGGAGATCTGATTTTAAAATCTCTGCATAGGAGTAAATCCCTGCCTTTGTACAGCATGATAATTGCACAGCTCTGTGCTTCCACCCTGTCTGGAAATGTCACCATGCTGTGGTGTTGAGTTGGGATGCTCTAGGCTTGCAAAGCGCAGGGATGTTTTAATAGAAACAGGTAAACAGGGGTTGAAGTGTGATCATCTGGAAAGGGAGGGCACTTTATTTTATCAGTGTGTCCCATGGGAGACACAAAAGTATGACTGGCTATTTTTGTTCCTTCCTTCCGTTCTTGGAGCAGATCTCAAGACAGCAGTACCAAAATGCCCTGATGGCATCCCGGATGGACAAAACACCTCAGTCCTCGGACAGTGAAAACACTAAAATCGAACTGACTCTTACGGAGCTGCATGACGGTTTGCCAGACGAGACAGCAAACCTGCTGAATGAACAGAACTGTGTGACTCACAACAAGCCCAACCACAGTATGCACAGTGAAGGAGCGATCTAGGAGCTGACTCCCCACAACCCACCCATCCCATCTCCTCAGCAGGACCAGCCCTCGCTCCTTCCTGCCTCCTCCCCGAGTGTGAACACCGTTAGTATGTGCTTGCAACACTGTGCTGCATCCAGTGTTCTGAGACCAAAGACTTTTACGTCCGTTCTGGGAGCAGAAGAGGAAGAAACAGGAAGAAAGGAGCAAAGAGCAAGAGAGACTAAAGCCCCAAGTGTACTTTGGGAATGGTGAGCCACCCTTGAGAACGATGAAAATACTTCTTGCAAAGTAGAATCATGTTTATTTTTTATCTGTATTTTTGATCCTTGTTGGGTTTTTCCTCCTCAAACACATATGGAGAAGTTTAAAAGCTCCTCCAGTTATTTTTTCAAGAGAGATCATGTTTTTAAAAAGTATTTTGCAGAGTTTTAAATTGTTTCTGTCCCTCCCGAACCTCAAATGGGCTCTGTCGTGGTTTTGTGAATTGGTTCCAATGTCCTTAGGCCTCTTTTCACCCCTCTCTGGTCCTTTTTGTTGCCCTGTTGAAGAAGTTAGTAACTGGTACTTGTATGTTATTTGTGTCCTAAGAATGAGCAAGCTTCAAGGAACCTCTGGTTTCAGCCACCTGGAGGGCCAAGGGATGAGTATTATTACATTCTTCCAGTTAAGTTTCAGGGAAGGAGTGATTACTTTGGTATTTAATGATCTCTCAAATTTCAGAAGGTTTCTTTGTAAAACAGGCAAAAGCCTTGTTACACTTACAGTTTTGTAACCTCCAAAAACTTTGTGTATGTTGAAGATGATACTGGGGGGGAAGGAGTTAATTAGCAAAACTGCAGTTTCGTGAAATGAAAGCCGGGTGTGATTTTCCATAGTGAAGTAACTGGGTGATTTTTCATTGATGTTCCTGACAATTGCATGGTGAGGTAATGTGCACACCCCAAAATGACACGCTTTTAAGCACTCACGTGCTGTAGTGGTCTGCGCACCATTGCCTTGGCCAGAGCAGATGTGCAGTCTTCGCTAAATAACAGAGAACATCAGTTCCCGTCCCCCCTTCAATCTCTAGTATTAACACAAAAGATGCTGCTACACTTATGCCCAAAGTACATCCTCCAGGTGACAGTAAACCTCTGCCAGTGCAAGGATGGGCTCTGCTGAGGAGTCGGGACCATCCTCTCCTCTCCAAGAACTGACAAAACTTTCCAGACGCGAGTGTATTGCACTTCAGGGATTCGGAGAGGTTCGTTTCCAGGCTGTTCCCAGCCACATTCCTTCCTTTGAGTGGATTTAGTGCATTTCCTTCTCTCTTGCCCCTTTTAACAGCCATTTTAGGGATTACCATGGTAGCAGAGCAGAGAGCCTCCCACCCAGCTGCTGCTAGTGCAGGGCGCCCTGCGTTGGGCAGCAGAAACCAATTCCTCCACCCCAAAAACCTGAATGCAGACTGGGTGCAAGCAAGTGGCACCCTGTGGCAGTTGTGCATCACACATTCCCCACTCCCACAGATGGAGTCTAGGTCCTCAAATGAAAAAAAAGTGCGTGTCCCCCAATCCTCTCCCCTTCCAGTGCTGTCTCAAACAAAATGTGAACATTGCCCTCAGTATCTGGAGTGATTAATAAATGAGGCATTGCGGTTTCTCTATTTTGAGACCATTCCGTGGCCCCTGGCTACGTAGCATTTCCCTTCCTTTCTTTACACTCAGATAATCTCATCTGACCCTCAAAGAAGACCCCAGCCCCAAAGGCAACTGCCAGGGCTCTCTGTGCCTGCACGCCTGCCCTGTCTCTCCTGCTTGCAGGCTGGGGAAGGCACTTGCCGCAAGTTCCTGCGGTCCGTCTTTGCGAATGATGGCTGGAAAGGTGCAATATTTTGCTGCAGGATCTCCCCACAGGAAATTGGAGTGTGTGGTGTCAGAGCCGATCGGGTCTGCGTGTGTGTCTCCTCCTCTCCCTTCCGCTTCAGAAAGCAGCCCTAAATTTTGCTGTCCTCCCCGATGGGAACGGTGCCCTTCTTCCTTGGGGCCACCCATGAGGATGAAGTCCCCACAAGGGGGCATAGAAATTGCACAGTATCTAACTTGTGCACCCAGTGAGGAGGAAACAGGGCCCCCAAAACCTTACTCTCACATCTACCTTTTTATTAACTTTTTTTGAGTTCCATCTAAAAGCGTTTCCTTAGTCTCTATCCTCTGATGTGCACCAGCCTGCCACTGCTGAGAGCACACGGCTCAGCGTCAGCACAGGCTGACCTAAGCCCCGCTCGTTCCCGGAGAGCTGCCAATATTGCACCTTTCTCGCAAAGCGAAATGTTGAGATGTTACAGCGTTTGTCCTCGGCGAGGAACTTGCCTCGCCAGTTTTTATCTAGCGTTGCTGAATGTAAAAGTTTGTCGGAAGTGTTTGACATGGTGGTGAACTTGAGATGCAGTATCCGTTTTGTCAAACCTGCCGAAGGACGGAAGGCTCAAGTCAAGGCAGCTCTCTCTCTGGGACGAGGTTGCTCGCTGGATCTGACTTCTGCTTCTTATGGCAGGTTATGGATTTGTTTCAGTGTCTGTTTCCCTTTAAAAAAAAAAAAAAAAAAGGCAAAAAAAAAGCGCCAATTTTTCCAACCAAAGCCATGTGATCCCAAAGCAAATACCTCCTGCTTCTGCCCATGCTGCACTGTTCCAAAATTTGCAGGCGATTTTTTGCATGACTGTTTTTCATCATTTGTACAGATCCAATAATGGAAAGTGAAATAATTTCCATAAAAATAGTTGATTATAGATGTGTTTCATATGGAAAATATGTACCTGACCCAGAGAGGTTAGGAGCTGCTACTACTAATTAGCTTGAAGAGCAAAGCATGGTCCTCTCCCCAGAGGGGAAAAAATCCAGTCTCCCTGTTCTCAGGGTATTTACAGTTTTACTGTTTAACAAATGCAAGGGGTTCCCAGCCCTCTTGGTGGGAACCATCACAAGCAGAGGAGCCCAGCACCCAGCTCAGGATCACTTCTGAGCCTCCGGACGGCGTTTGCCGGCACCGGGGCTTGGCTTTCCCGACTGCAATGGAGATGCCATGACGTCTGAGTCTGCGCCCTTGCAGTGGGTGTCCTGCCAAAGCAGGTCTGCTTTCTCTGCCTCGCTGGCTGCCCGCCTGCATTCGGGTGGGCTCAGATGCCAGATGCTGTGCCGCAGTGCCATAGGGACGCTTGGCAGGGCTGCCGGTCGTTGCTGTGGCGCAGGGCACCAGCTGGTGGCTTTGGGAATTGTTGGACTTGACCTCAGTCCTCGGCAAGGCTTTGACTCATAGAAAGGATACTGCATCTTCCTATGTCAGCTCCTACTGCCGCCTTTGTTTCCCTCATCCGTCTGCCTCCGGGTGCAGGCAGAGGGGTGGACAATGGCCTGTTGGCCAGGGGAGGCTAAGAGGGCTTCTAGCCATGGTTTCTACTGTCAATACAATTTTGCACAAGAGTTCTTTGAAGTGAGGTTTTCAACACTAATATCTTAAATGCACAACTGTGAATTATAACTTTTACACTCCTGTTGGTTGAATTTCCTTTAAATGAAATGAACCTGAATCTGTTGTAACTATGATTTTTTTTTTTTTTTTTTAATTCTCTGTATTGACAAATCTTTGTAAAGAGTGAAGGAATGTTCTTGCTTTCCAATGAGAATCTTTCTCCAAACGAGACTGACTCTGGTGACGTGGAGATCATACGAAGCACGCTAGTTCTGAGTGGAGAGGGGCTCAGGGTGGGCTTAGCAAACCAACCTCGGCCTCTCTGTAGACCCCAAGTTCAGACCCTCCAGAGTTTACAAAGCACTTGTTGTTTTATTCCCAGCTTGTCCGCTCCCTGAAATCCCTGTGCAGCTGACGGCCGCTGCCCCGGAGGAGCTCAGGACGGGGTGTCCCACAGAGGGACGAGGCATGCTGGCAGGGTGTCTGGGCTGGCCGGGGAGCAGGGGCCCCGAGGCTGGCGTGGCAGGACGAGGTGCTTCCCCCATCCAGTTGCACCAGCAGAGCGAGCTCCACGGGGCAGGGCCTTCCACCGCTCTCCACTTCTGCTGCAAACCTGTAGTCGTATGTAGTTCCCTCTCACGCTCTTTTTGCCCCCATGCACACTCCTGCTCCGGACTGAGCAGGGATGGGATGATGCCAAGACCTGTGTGGGGCAGCTGGAGCTGGAGCTGGCTGCTCAAGGCTTGCAGTTCTTGGGCCCCGTTGGAAGAGGGGTCAGCCACTCATTCACATTGTGCTCGCTGTTCTGTTCCTCCTCTCTTCTCCTGGGCTTACTCCCCTTTTCCTCACCGCAGGGTTTTTTTTGTTGTTGTTTTTTTCTTCTTTTCTTTAAGTGCCTTTTTGTGCGGGTGGAGCTGGCAAGAGTAGGAGTCTCAGGATATGGCCCTTTGCACTCACCGCAGACCTGGGGAAAGCTCAGGGGGAGCAGGGCGAGTTGCCCATGATGGCCCATGGACATCACCCCTTGCTGCTTCTCAGCCTTCAGGGCCCAGCTCAGATGAGGATGAGATTTTGGCACTGGTGGTGTCAGGCTCTGGCTCAAATCAGCTCAAAGAAAACCAAAGAGGTAGCTTCGTGCGAGGGGCTGCTTGGGCAGCGGTGGTGCTTCCTGTGATCTCTGCAGAGCTCAGCCGAGGGACGTGGGGGTGTGGATGGCAAAGAGCAGCGCTGTCTCCTCACGAGCATCCTGTGTAAGTATCCTACGTGATGGAGAACACAGCCGCATTCTCCAGGACCCCTTGGAACATGCATCTTCCTTGTGCTGAAATACACTATCTATAGAAATCATTCCCACATGAAAGATGTACCATATTTTATATGATACCTAATACACACGTGTGTGGTTTTAAAACTAGTACCTGTGTACCAGTTGTCAAGTTATCCAGTGTCTGGATTACCAGTAGAAAACGGGGGCTGGGAGGCGGGGAAGGATGCTGCAGAGAGTACCTCTTGTTGTGATGCTAACTTGAGGCTTCATCCCAAAGGTGTCCGACCAGCGTTGAGGGGTTCCTGCGTTCGTACTGTGCACTGCCGTGTGCGAAGCTGGCACAAAGCAGAAAACCAGCATGTGCTGAAAGGCTCGCTGTGACATGGACCTGGGCTTGCTGCCTGCCCCACTGCCTGGCTCTACGCTGGGGGTCTAAATAGACCCAAAAAAGTACCTGGTCCTTGGATACTGAGAGTTGGTTTGGCCCAACAGTGAAATGATGAGCTTAACTAACATGATCGAAAGCTGGGCATCTCTTCATGGCACAGAGGACAGAGCAGCCTTCATCCTGACTTGATCAGCAGAGAGGACAAGCTCTACACTACAAGCTGGGCTGGGAAGCCGCCCTTATCCCTGCTCTGTTGTTATACTTGCTCCATCAGTTGCAGGTCTCTTGTTGGTGTGATCTCTGTGGTGATGCTGGCCTCACACCCATGTGTCGGCAGCACAGGGGACTTGGAGACATCCACAGCTTCCCGCAGAGCCCCACGGACAATCCCACTCTTGTGCTGGAGCCTGGCTTCACGCTGGGTTGCATTCCTCCGAGGTTAGTTTTTCGGCCGCGTCCTTGAGGCTGTGTCGAGGCGAGGGGATGCTGTTGCTGCGGGTCCAAGGCGGTACGGTTGAGCTTTTCGGTCTGGTTGTGCGTATTTGCTGTTCTGTTAGAAGCTGGACACTGAAGATGGTGGAGGTCAAAGCATTCCCTAGGAGAAAGACTTGGATGCCAGGTTATCGCAGTGCCTTTCCCTGAGCTGCAGGGATGGGAAGGGGGTACCGGCAAGCGGCCTCCAGCCCGGGGCACGGTACAGGTGGCGGAGGGAGGTGTTTCACAGATCGGTAGTGCTGAACTCAGTCAAAACGACATCTTGTTGTTCTCATTATCCTGAGGTCAGGCTCTATAGCAGTTCTGCACCTTGGAAATACGGTACTCAAAGCTGCTGGTCTTCTGTCTCCAGCTGAAAAACATCTTTCTGCTCTCTCCTGAGGTTTCTCCTTCAGGTCCTGTTTTCCTCTGAGTAGGGCTGATCACTGGGATCCTGCAGAGGACGGTGCCCTGGCTGCTGTCACCCCTCCAGCGCAGATTTCTGGCTAACAAAGTGCTTGATGTTTAATCCGTCCCCCAGCAGGAGAGGTTTGGCCGTTCTTGACAGAAGCTGCCTGTCAACCGGGCTTGAGGTTTTTCAACTGTCGTGACCCAAACAAGCGCCTGAAACATGCAAAGGCTGTGGGCGGCTCCAATGCTCCAGAGGTGGATTTGATGTCTCTGTTGTCTTCTGGAAGCAGTGCGGCAGGCGGTTGATAGCAGGGTTTGTTGGGGAGGAAGGGGCTTGTCCCAGCATTTAGTGCTTTGGTGGAGTAGTCCAGCATCCCATTTCAGCTGTTTGGAGACCGCAGAGCTTTATAAAAGGAGGTGGCTTTTTTTATCCTCTGGGCATTGCTGTTGTACCAAATCCTTCCAAATTCAAGTGAGAAACTTGTAGGTGTCAGATGAGTAGCCTGGATCATAGGCCTTTAGTTGGAAGTGCCAATATTGGATGCATGCCTTCTGGATTCGCCCAAAGATCAATGTGGGAGGGTGGAGGGGACTCCCAGTGAGCTCCTCTGTTCACAGAAGTGACAGACTGGCCGGGCTAGATCAGCTCGAGCATCATCCCTGCTCTAAAGCCTCAGGTCCCAGCAGGCTGGGCTGGGCTGGTTTGGCTGGCGGGTTTTTACCCAGGGTACGTGCTCTGGCCTTCTGCATCGTGCTGGCTTGGGTTCAGCAATGTGGCTTTCTGCGGCTGCTGCTCTTGCATCGGCCGAGGCTGTTCCTTGGCTCTTCTCACTGTGGTTTGTCTGAGTGTTCAGGAAGGCGAGAGAAGGAGGTGCAGCAGTCAGGAACGGGCAATGCTGTGGCCGTCCTGCTTCATTCCTCGCACTAAGGGTAGGAGGTGCTGCTCAAGGGACTC
>NW_009214724.1:123889-190260 GCF_000690835.1 Fulmarus glacialis
ACTGCAGCCGGCTCTTCCCTGTGTCTCATTTGCCATCGTACATGGTCTTTGCGAATTGTATCATATTGTACATGACTTCAGGTTTCCAGAGTTGTAGTATTCTGACTACAGTATTTCCATGTGTGTACATAAACCTGAATAAGCACAACTGAAATCCTGAATGAAGTGTATACGTTTCATATACTGATTGTCATACGAATGAATTTTATAATTATTCCAATTTTGTTGTAGATTTCCAGTCTTTCCTATTTATTTTGTACCAGATTTATTTGTATATTTTGTGATTTTGTTTAAAAGCATTTTGTTTATTTCTATTCTTTTTAGATAAATGATGATTTTTTTTTTCTGTTGAACATTCAGTTTATGCATTTTTCCCTCCTCCATGCTCCCCCCTCATTTCCAAGGGACGGATTTTGGCATGCGGGTGGTGGGGCTGATGTCGGTGATCCTGGACCCAGATCTCTGCTATTGGCACATCAGCGGTCTTTAACCTCCACGTCAGCTGTCAAGAACCACGGAGAGGCCGGATCCTGTTCCCCTTAGAGCCAGGTCTTGGTCTTCGCTTTGGTGGGTCTGGGCCCGTAAGTCCTTGAGGCGGGGAGGGCTGTGCCGGTGGTTTTGCTGACCAGGAGCTGGGAAGCTGGTGCCAACGGCAAGCAGCTGACATTCTCTTTCTGAAGCTCCCTCAAGGGTGAGGGCATTTTTCTTCCACTAATAAAACCCCCTTATTTACAACCTGCTCTCCACAGATCATGTTTGTTTGTCCGGGAGTGTAGATGCCGTCCGTCTGTCCATAGCTCATGTTCCTGCCAGGCGGTGCGTGACTGGGGTTGCCAGCGAGGGCCGTGGCTGGTGGTGACGGCGGCTCCGTTGGACAGGAGTCGCTGGTGGAGCGAGTCCGTCCGTCCCCCCGCCTTAGGTGCCCCTGCCTGCTCCCCTGGCGTTGGCACTTCGGCAGCAGAGTTGTGCGGAGCCTGCAGGGACTAAGCTGTGCTTAGTCCCCTGCCCAGCATCACTTCCAGCTCCACGTCGGCGGAGTAACAGATGACCTTTTTCCTGCGTGCCAGATACAGCCCTGCCGTGCGCCCATTTTGTGCTTCTGCCATCCCTTCACCCCTGTCCTCCTCGCAGCTGTTTCACCCAGCTGCTCTCCCTGCACTGGGCTTTCTTCCTTGCTCAGCTCTTGAGCTGCTAAACCCTGGGTTAGCGAGTTGGGCAGTGTCTGCTCAAGACTTGTGGGGGGTTTTGCTGCACCTGGTGCAGCCTGTCCCTGTTCCTGCGCTGCAGGGTGGCCCCATGCCCCTGGACCTCGCTCCCCAACGTCGTATCAGCAGGACGGGGAGAGTGGCAGGTCCTGTGAGGACTTCTGCTCCCCTGCGTGTGCCTGTTCCTGGCAGCGGGTGGAGGATGGTGGGATGCTGCAAGCAGGATGTAAGTAAAATTAGTGCTAAGGCAAACTTCGGGGCTGGCTCTGACAGTGAAGAGCAGCGGGAAGGAGGAGCAGGGCAGGAGAGCCCGGGACTCCTGGAAGGGAGGGTGTGAGAAGCCAGGTCCCCGCAGGGAGGCGGGATGGGTGTTGGCTGCCCAGGTCCAGGCTGCGCTGTGGCAGCGGGGTGGGAGCAGCGCCCAAAGCGAAGGCAGCTGCACCTGGGGCTCTGCGTCCTCGAGGCTCTAGCAGCACCCGGGCTGCCTCCGCCCTCCCTGCGTGGCTGGGCCCCGCGCCGCTGCAGCAGCAGGATGGGACCCCCAGCGCTAATGGCCAGTTCTCACATACCGTGTGAGTCATGCTCAAGGTCACCTTTTGTACCTACAGGTTGTTAAGGCCTGGTAGACCATTCGCCACCCACGCTGCCACTGCATCGCTCTGAGTGCCTGGCCAGCCCTGCGCTCCTGCTGCACGCTCTGCAGCCCAGCGGGCCCCAGGGCCGTTCTGCTGGAGGTGAGCACCCTCGTGCAGGGCTAGGGTGGGCTGGTGGCTCTGCACCTACAAACTTGCCTTGTCAATGCACGCCACAGGTGGCTGGGGCTTCAGGTGCCAAGCTTGCAATAGCTGCTGCTCAGGGACTGGCAGCAGGGCTTTGCACCTCCATCATGGTTAGGCATACCCTGATACTGGATTTGTGCTTCAGCGGCAGTGGGCCCTCTCTCTGCTGAGAGAGGAGATGGTGTAGAGGAAGAGGAGCTGGGAGCATCTCTGGTTACTTTGACCTATTCAGAAGTACTTGCTGGCAGCGCCCAACACAGAAGGTCTGCAGGGCTGTGGCTAAGGGCAGTGAGCCTTGGGCTCCTGTCCCTGGTAGAGTTTGCTTGATGCAGCCACTGTGAGCCCCTCCGTCTCTGCGGAGCAGTGAGGGTGGGCGTGTGGTGTTGGAGAACGTGGGAGAAATGAGGTCAATGAGAGCTCAGGGTGGGGGGGTGAGGCCTGTCCCCGGTGCTCGCCTTGCTCCCACCGGGCTTTTGCTGCAGATCCTGCTGCCGGTGGGCCACAGTGTGCCCGTGCCTTGGGGCGGGGGAATGGCTGCGGGCAGAGCGGCGGGAGCCTCGCAGCAAAAATGGGGGGGGGGAGGGGCGGCGGGCAGAGCGGGGGGAGCCTCGCAGCAGCTGCGGCTCACGCTGGCTGTTCCTGGGGGCTCCACAGAGCCAGTTGGAGACACCGGTACTGCCGGGCCACTGGCTTCCTGGGAGCAGCAGCTGGTGCAGGCCAGAGGTGCCGGCAGCTGCCTGCCAGAGGTGTGGGCAAGAAAACTGGGCTGTGGCCATGTCACCTGTGCCAGCCGGGGCACAAGGTTTCACCCTGGCCCTTGCTCGGTGGTTTCTTACTGCAACACCATCGCGGAGCCAGCAGAGGATGGGCAGAGTGTCACAAGGCCGGGCAGCGAGCAGTGCCTGTGTGTCCATCAGGCTCTGCCTGCTGCTTTCCCACCATCAAGTGAGGGTCAAATACTTTCCATTGCTCCAGTGTTGAAGAGTCTTCTCCCCATCGCAGTCAGAAATAGCCCTGGGCTGGGAGTGAGCTATTTGTGGCGACCGGTTAGGAAGGAGGAATGCACGGAGCTCCCCAGACCTCCCTTCCCGCAGCCGCATGCCCTCCCCAGCTGCTGAGCTAAAGCCTAAAAAATTCAAGTGGCTATACTTGGAGAAATGATGTTTAAACATAGCAAAGCCCAGCATGGCCTTTAGTGAAAGGGCTCGGGAACAGCTCCCTCAAACCCTTCCTGCAGCCAGCCTTGCTGTGAGTACGCATTAGCTGCTCTCCAGACCCCAAAATCAAGGGGTCAGGGACCCAGTGCTGGGTTTGAGGCTTTTAGGAAGTCCTGCAGTGTCGGCTGTTGATTCTTGGCCACCATCTGCAGCCATTTAGTGTTGCTTTTCTGTTTGGCACTTTGGGCCCTGGGTGTTGAATATCCTCCCAGCTCTGATGGTGGGGCTTCATCTGGTCTGGTTTGGTGAGGGGTTTGTTTACAGGCGAGGGCTGAGCACAGCAGTGTGCTGTCCCCAGGGCTGCCCCTGGCTTGGCCGGCCTCTGGCTGGGCCCGCCAGTGCTGTCGCTGTGGCAGCACTGGCCTTCCCCAGGTATTTTTCTGTTTAACCAGGTTTGCAGCTCCTGGTGAGCGTGGGCCATGCTGTGCCACCAGTGCCACCCTGGGCACGGGTCATGCGTGGTGGGGAGTGGCCCTTGGTAATGCCTGTAAGCCCTGGTAAGGTGCAATGTTGGAGGTAGTGGCAGGGTAGGGGTGTTGCCCTTCCCGCCATGGAAAAGCCCCTCCTTGCTCTCTCAGTTCAGGCCAAAAAGTTTCTCTGTCTCCCTGTGCCTCCCAGCTGAAGCCGATGGGGATAACAAAAGCCTCATGCCCCTGTTGCTTCCTGCCCACCTGCTCCCTGGGGACCAGACAAGCCCTTAAAGCCAGATGCACAGCCACTGCTCGGCAATGCTTCACACAACCAATTCCCGGAGATGCTTTCCCTCTTCCTCAGTCACCCATCCTGCTGGGATGCCCACAGACCAGTCCCGGCTCTTCCTGCCACCTCCAGCACAGCCCTCAGCATCTCAGCGACGCGCCACAAACTGCCAGGCATTTCTTAGAAACATCATCATTTATTGACTTGAACAACTGCCACTACAGCAGCAGTGTTTCCTGCTCAGATGTTGGTGGTGTGGTTTTTCTTCTTTTATTTTCTCCTAAGATACTTTAAAATGAAAAAAAAAAAAGATTAAATGAGTTTATGGGACTGAAACAACAGTCGAATTCGTTACAAGAGGGCCCTCGTTGTAATCCCTTCACAGCGAACGGCACAGGCTGGAGTAAGGGAGGCTGCACCCATGACACGGAGGAAAACCGCAGGGCACTGCTGCCCAGCTGCGTGCCGGCCCCGTGCCTTCCCCAGGCTGGCTTTCAGGCACAAGGACCGCTTGTCCATCCCTGTGGGGCAGCCCTGGTCCCCGCACAGCAGCCTGCAGCAGTCACCCTCCTTGGCCGGGGACGCAGCCTTGCCCACCGCAACCTGTGAGGAGGCTCCGCTTGCTCCGTGCCAGGCCAAAGACAAGGGCAGCTGCCAGACAGACTGGAGTTTCCCAGCTCCCACCGCGGGGCTGGCCCTGGGGTATGTGCTGTTTCCTAGTTTAGGGCAGACACGCGTGGCCCGCAGCACCCTGGAGTAACAGGCCCTTTCATTCCCGATGGTAGCTGGGTTTGTCTTTGGGATGCTTCACTTTCTTAAAGCTGAGAGGACAGGAAGGTCAGTAATAGGCAGTGGGAAAACAAACGGACTAACATAATGCTAAAGCAGTAGCTTCAAGCTCCTGGGTTAATATTTACTGCTGAAACGACAGGAGTTGAGAACACAGTGTGCGGCTCAGCTGTTTGAGAAATGCGTTGGAAATCATGCATCACATGCCGATGATGAAAGAGAGCTTTGAAACACTGGGGGAGTTTCAAACAACAAGCGTCTACAAGCTGAAATGTGTACAGCTGCAGATATGCAAGAGCTGGAATCCCACTGCCAGCCGTGACGGCCAGAGGAACTGAACCACTTACACAGAGAAACTCACGCCAAGCAAAGAGTAAATTGAGTGCTGGAAGCCACAGCAACACCCTGGCTAACACGGGGAGGGGGGTTTTTGTAACCCAGAAGCAGAGGGTTAAGGGCAGCAACCCAACGGGCACGAGGATTTGGATCATTTTGTGTCCTGCAGGGCCCAGCACATCCCTTCCTTCTCCACAGAAAATGTAACAAATGGCAAAAACCGTTCACAGGACACCATTCAAATGAAAATCAAATGAAACACATCATGGGAAAGGGAGAAACATGCAGCATCCCTAAATGTAATGGGAGCAGCATGACAACGCAGGCGGGCAGTCCAATCTGAATGCACCACCCAGGCAGAATCCATCAGCTTTGTGAACCGTCTGCAAAACTGAAAACAAGGGTCTCCTCCTAATTAGTGTTAATTTGTTAAAAGTTTCCGGACACTTTCAAAATGTGCCTTTGCAAGAATCACACCCCCCCAACCCATCACCCCAAGGGCCCCAACAAAGGAATCCTCTCCTGATCACTGCTAGAGTCATGGTTTGTCTTCAGAGATGCTTTGCTTTTTCCTTCTTATTCCTCTTCCTCTTCCTCCTCTTCTTCCTCCTCTTCCTCTTCCTCATCGTCATCTTCATCATGGCAATGTGTGATTTCCTGAGGTGCCTGGGGGAAGAGGTTGGGCGGTTTGATCTCACTGATGGAGCGGGTCAGTTGATGCCGCTTGTAGTCAGAATCTTTAAAATCCACTGAGGTGCGATTACGCGTGGCCATCGGCGACTCCTTCTCATTGATGTCGACGTGCGTGTGCTCTACCGTGGACTCGTGTGGCATCTACACATGTAAGAGAGAGAGGAGATGGCAAAGGGTGTCCCAGTCCCAGGGTATCTCCCTGAGACAGATACAGAGCAAACCCCAGAACGTGACCCTCTTTGGCCCATGGTGCATCAAATGCCACCCAACCCTCCAAGGTGCCATTCCTGGTGCTTGCGGCTTGTGGAAGTGTTAAGAAGCGCAGACACCTTTGGGACCCACCTCCCCGGAGTCTGCAACTCACCAGGACGTGGGCGGCTCTGAAGAGGTAGCTGAAGGGGTAGTAGAGGAGGTTGATGAAGGAGGCTGCATAGAGATCAGCGTAGCGCATCACCTGGCTGGCAAACAGGGTCTGCCGAGAGCCGCTGCGGAAGAGGCTCCCCATCATCCCGTAGCACATGTCCATGTCGTGGGTCACTTTCTACAAGCAAAGGGCAGGTCAGATCCTGGGCCGGGCAGGCAGCAGCGCGGAGCCACGACAACACTGAATTGGAGCGCACTGAGGGCTGGGGGCTACGTGAGATCTGCAAGGATCTCCAGCAAGGCTTTCGGTGCTCATATCCCGCGGCATCAGAGCACAGCCGAGTCCCAGCTAACAGAGGGGAAGGCAGCAGCGAGCTCAGGGCCAGCACCTGCCCCAGGCTGGCACCCCAGGGCTGGCTGAACCAGAGGCTACGGCCCCTCCAAGCTTGTGTGTGCCAGCACCCCATTCTGCAGCAGTGAGCACTGTCAGTCAGTGCTGCTGCGTGCATGAGGAAGGAGACCCTATTCCAGACCAGGCTGCCTTTCAGGAGTGCCGGTGACACCAGTGAGCTTAGAAGCTCCTCCGTTTGCATCCACAAAGACACAACGGCTTTGCCAAGCCTGCCGAGCCCACCCAAAGGCAGAGCAAAGCATTTCAGGGCTGAGCAGTGGGGTTGGGTTGTCAAGCCTTTTGGGATCCAAAAGGATGAAAAGGGATTTTTATGATTGGTACCTTAATGCGTCTCTGGATGGAGCTGATGTCAGGGCGTTCATTGCTGCTACTGTCCAGATGCCTAGTTACAGGCGAGAAGGTAAATACATGGTGTGAAAAGCCTTTCAGAACCAGATGCTGTGGGATGGGGGCTCGGGGGCGGGAGGCTGGTCTGGAGGGGAAGGGTGGTCTCGTGGGCAGAGCCCAGGCCTGAGTCAAAGCTCCGGCAGCAGTGCCGCTAACCCAACCCCAAGGTTTCGTCAGAGCCGCTCGTTAGCTGTCGCTAGGCTGGGAGAGGCAGCAGGAAAGTTGTCACTGTTTGAACACTCACTTGTATAGCTCGGCCAAGAAAATGTCCAGGCTCTGCAGCTCTTCAAAAAGGGCTGGAAAATCCAGAAAAGAAAGGGGAAAAAGGTAAGTTTAAACTGTTGAAATGAAGAGGGCTGAAAGCAAACCCACCATCCTGCCTGTTCCCCTTGCATGGCGGTGGAGGGGCACTGCATCAAGGAGCATGGCATCTCACGGCCACTGTGCAGACAGGGTTCAATTGCGCTCTGTGCCACTGGCAGAGCTTTGGGCTTGGTTTCTGGTTGCCCCTTTCGTTTTTGAGGCTGAACCTTCACAGCCCTCACCAAAACCTTCCAACCAGCCATGGGGTAATTTGCATAACCCCCAGACCTATTTACACACCAAAGGGCAAACCTGGGAGAAAAGCAGTAGCGCTGGAGGATGGGAAACACACAGCACTTTGGCAGCAGAGCAGCAGAGGGAGCGGGAGGAAGGAGGAGGAAGCAGCTGGTGAGCAGGGACTCCCTGCGGATGGGAGAGCAGTCATGGCTCAGGCATTACAGGGAGAATAAACCAGGTGTCTTGTCAGATACTTTTTACCAGAGAAGCCTCAGCTCCGTACGGGCAGAGGGAGAGGAGTTTTTGGGGCAGGATTATGGATGAGGAACAACTCAACCCCACCCAGCTGCAGCTTCTCTCCCGGTGAAGTCAGCGCTGGGCTGATCACGCGCAAGCGGCCTGGGAAAGAGCGCACGAAAGGCCTGGGATCCCAAGGCCAGCCCACGGAGAGCTGCCCCAGCTCCTGCCACCAACACCCAGACCGAGGGAAAAAGGGCCAAAAGGAGAAGTGACAAGCCAAGGTGATCTCTCCCCTGCACCCCTATGCCCTGGCGATCTCAGGGCTGCAGCACCAGGCAAGCAGGAGCAAAGCCTGGCCTGGGGTTTGCCCAGCTGCTGACCGCTTTTGTCTGTCCAGACATGCAGCTCCTGTGCCAGCTCGGGGATCACCAGGAAGGTCCTCCAGCCCTGGCGCTTCTTGGATTTGAGGATGTCTCCAAAGATATGGTCTCCGATGTACAAGATATCCTTCCCTTTGGCCCCCAGAAGGTCACAAACTGTGTCCGAAGAGCCTGAGAGAAGAATAGCATGGCTCAGAATGGGGAGCCAAAAGGAAACGTGGCTCATTTCAAAGGGCCAGGGTTAGGGACAGAGTAGGTGGCATTTTCCTCCCAGAAACCTCCACTGCTAAACGTAGCACCCCTGCTTGGCCATGGCAGCACAGGGCACAGCGCACACACCTGGGAGTTCACCCAGGGCCAGCTTTGCCCACACACCCCCCCACAAAAATGGCAGCAGCAGAGGGGCCATGCTGTCTCTCACCCCATGTGAGAGTAATGGTGCCCTGGGTATCACAGACAGCCCTGTATATCCACCTGCTGCCGTTCCCTGGCTCAGGGGACCCTCCAAGCGTGGTCACACTGGTGGCAGTACTGGTGGGAACATTGCATTGGGCCAGCTGCAGCTCTCCCTCCACCACAAGCCCTGCAGTGGCATTTCCCAGACCCTCCTGGCAAGGAAGAAAAGGGCATTTGAGGCGGAACGAGTCCATTTCTTCCCTACATTGGGCAGCAATGATGATGGAGAGCTTCTGGTGCAGTGTGCAGAGGGCACAGTACAATGTGCTTTGGGAAACACAACCTTGCCTAGAGCCTGACACAAGTCCTCTCACAGCTGGAGTGGCTGAAGGCCACGGGGGCACATCAGAGCCACTCCACAGGACAAGAAGGGTTCTTGCCTCACCTCCTGAGTACACGATGCCATGCTGCAACGGGCCAGTGTAGGTACCAATCTTCAGCTTCCCAGTCACCTGAGGATAGAGACATTGCGGTAGTACAGAACAGCTGATGGATGGTCTGGATCTTTTCTGTCCTATTGATACTTTACTCTTTGTCTCTCTCGCACTCCCGGGCAGCCTAGAGGTGGCTTTCCACATTCTTTTCCTATTGGCACCTGCAGTACGTTAGGGAAGCCAGCAAAGCCTCAAGCTCTGCTGTGCCCCAGGTGATGGGGTTGCTCAGGAATCTCTAAGAGGAGGAGCCAGCCCACCGTCTCTAGGGCAGGTCCTGTCTAAACACTATGTTGCTTGTTGCCACTAAGAGACGCCACACAGGAGGTGCATGAGCCCTTCCAGCCGTAGAGGTACTCTCCATATGCCACTCACCGTGTCCACCTGCCGCAACACGGTGCCTTCCCCAAAGAAGAGGGGTTTTCGTGCATCCACCAGGATCAGGTCAAAGTAGGACTGCCATGGCCGATGGGCACTCCCAGGCTGCAAAGGCAAAAACAAACCCCAGAATTAGGCACAACACAATCAACCACAGGGAGTTTAATCGGAGTGTCATTGTCCATAGCCATAACCTTGTGACATTGCCGGTCCATCAAAATCCCCTAGCTCATGCCTCTTGTGGTATAATGCTGGGTTGTCAGCACCATGTCCTGAAGCACTCCCCTTTTGCAGCAAGCCCATCCCAACCCAGCCTAGCAGTGAGGACTGAGGATGTGGTGTGAGACAGGAGAACTGCACTGAACATCCATGTCACAGCACAGCTGTCGTGTAAAGAGATGTTGTAAATGACACTGCTGCCGCTGTTTCTGAAGGTGACATCCTGCGCAGATCCAGACACATGCGACTTCACGCCTTCAGCCTTACAAAGCCATGCTGGTACATTTGCCAAGAGTAGGAAAATGCCTGGACTCTATTCCACAGAGCACGGCTTTGAATCACAGCCCTGCCCGAAGGACACTGGGCATTCATGAGCCCTTTCTGCTCCACTCTTTCGCTCCTTCTGAGGTCAAGACCACAGCAAGGAGTTTTTTGAGCTATCAGTTCTGGTGATTTTCTATGTTCTGAAAACTTCTCCCTTAGCTGCCTTCTACCTTTAGAGCACAGTGTGAAAACACATCTTTGGAGCGTGAGATAGCCTCCCACTGGGAGATTGAGAAAGCAGTATAAATTCAGCTCATAAGCCTCTCTCCAAAAGTGGCAGGGCTGAGTTTTGACCTCAGAAAACCAGAAAAAGCTTGACTAAAACTTTTGGAGTTACCACAGTCAAGGCACAATCAGCCATAAACGTTTCTGCTGTTTTATAAAATTCTTTCCTTTCCATCAAGGTTTTTTTTTAACAACATCTAAAACATTGTGCAAGATTTATAAGAAACCTGGCTGCAAAATGCCACAGTTAAAATGTGTTATCACTAAAATAATGTTATCATTAACACAGATTATTGTTTGAGACCAGATGATGCCTCTTTTCTCTTTGTTATATTGTATTTACTTTGATCCCATTCAAATAGGACACAAAACAGCAAGTGTATTTTAACCAGATTAAAGCAACTAATCCCATGCAGCCGATGAAGCAGGATTAAAATGCTTTCCAGCTACACAGATAATTAGGCACATCAGTTTCTATTGGAACTGCAGTCTAGAAATCACATACCTTTGGTCCATGTGGAAAGTCAAACAAGTAAGTCATAATTTTCTGAAAGACAGAAAGTATTCAAAGATGCATTTTTAAACATACATTTGTGTAGTTCATAAAAGCATACTTTTCTGCTTTTATCTTTTCAGGTTACAGAACTTTATTTTCAGGATTTACACAAAAGTCAGCATAAGATTTGGAGACAAAATGAATGGATGGAATTTAAAGTGACAGGAATTAAATCAGTAATTTTTATAATCAAAGAACACATTTGCCTCAGAAATCTGCACACTGCTTCAGGTATATCTTGCAATGCTTTAAAATGGCATATAAATCTTTGCATTAGCAGTGTTGCAACATCCTGAGTTCAACAACCTGGAGTTGAAGTTACCGCATTTATTTCTACAGCACAGCAGACAGCCCATTTACCTGGAGTTGAAGTTACTGCATTTATTTCTACAGCACAGCAGACAGCCCTTTCTGGCTATTAGACCTCTCCAGGACGATGGCTTTGGTGACCTGTCTGTACTCAGACTATCTCACTTGAAAGGGAAGTTCTGCATTTTAAAGGATACTGAAATCTAAAATGAGTATTACCTTCTCTTTCAGCCTTTTAATTGCTGAGGAACTGAGTGAGGCACAGAGGGACAAAAGCCAGGCCCATACTAGGTCAGTAGCAGAACCAGGACTACAAAAGATGACTCAAGACCTAATCTGCATTCACCACTAAACCATCCTACACCCAGCTTAGAAAACACCCAATCCTCCACCAGAAGATGTCCTACGAAAACCCATACAAATGAATGGGTGGCTCTCGCTTATTCCATCATATACCAACACAACAATTCAAGCAGCACTTACATCTGTGTATTTATAGTCACTGTTTGTGACGAGAAACACCTTCCCAACTTCATTCATGCGGCTGAGCAGCAGTGGCAGCTTCCCCTGAAAGCCAAGGGACATACAAGTCACACACAAAAGTTACAGAGATTCATCATGGGCAAAACACTCTCACCTTTGATCCCACCGGACAAAACAAAGCAAATCAAACCATCAAGCAAGCAAACTCACGTGTTTTGCACTGGCCAGAGCCAGGAAAGCTGCTGGTCCGTCCAACTAACACCCCTCCAGAGCACAGCCCAGGGGAGGAAGGCAAGAGGGAAAGGCTCAGCAGGGCTGCGCTGCCTTTGCCAACCACAGTGCCAGGCACCCTGTGCTGCTCCCACCGATCTGCTCCATGCCAGGCATGCTGGAGCAGCTCCTCCAGCTCCAAGTCCATTCCCGAAATGGGCCCAGAGGCAGGTGAAATCTGAGCTCACACGAGCCACAAGTTGGAGCGCATTACAATTCCAACCTCAAATTAGGGAGAATTTATTCCTGGGGCTATTTTTATTGAATCATAAATCTCAGTCGATTGCCAGAGTAGCTGATTACCTCACAGAATGGTTTCCTAAGAATTTTGCAGGCATGTAACTAGAAACAAGGTTAACTGCTTTAAAGTGATACTCTACCACAGAGCTCATCTAAACTAAAGAGTAATTATACTGTAGGTGGTCCAGAGGGGCCTTGCACACTGCAGAGAGGGCAAAAGTAAGGGAACCACTGAAGCTTGCTCAATTAGATGTGCTGAACACACATTTTGGGGCTATCAAGAGACTGGACATTGGTCAATCTTTCAGGACTTTTCCCTCAGTCCCTCATGGTTAAATGCATCTAACATGTTTGTTGAATGGCTAAGGAATACTGTCTAAAAAGATGCTCATCTGTTGCTTTTTAAAAAGAGGTCTGCTTGGGCAGAGAAAATGTGGGCAGGGAACACAGTTGCTTTCACCACCAAAAGAAACAACACGGGCCCTGCCAGCGTATTCACCTGTGTCCCATGATAACATTTCCTCTGGCTTTTATATTTTACGTAAAAAATGTGCACGTGAATACAAAATCATGTGGATCACTGGCTCAGAATAAAGGCTGCATCCGAACTTTCCACTTTGTCTTTGGTTATTACAATAGAAATCACTGCGTTATCTGTTTTGTGATTTAGTAAAGCAAATCAGCATGTTTATTTCTTGCCTGCTTACTCAGTACAGAATGTCACGTAGCCCAAGTAAAGTAACTTCACACTTACATCTTTCACCACATACTTTTCCAGATTCTCAAGGGTCTTTTCCTTGAGCGATCCCTGAAATAGAAACAACAGAACCCAGTGAGGTAATGGAAACTTATGATATAAGAGACATCAAAGTAATGCCAACTTTCACACTTTAAAATGCTGTGAAAGTACAAACCAGGGCGAATCTGAACCAGTGACTCTAGAGATGAGAGGCTTTGAGTAGCAGGGACCATCACAAACTCTGTGATCCATCGATTCCCTCACCATGGTAAATAATCCACTTCAACAGCATTTTAACCCTTTCAGAAGGGAATACAATAGAAACAAACAAAAAATAGATTTGCCATACCAAACAAGACAGTCAATGACCTGTCTCCAACACTGACCATAATGCTTTACTCAAAGGCCAACTCCAACATGTATCACACAACACTGCATAAGGAAAGAAAAATAGATTCCTGACTTCTGCATGGCTAAAAGGACCACCACAAGTACAACTGTGAGCAGAGTTCTCCTGTGATGGTTCTCCATCCCACCCCAACAGACCTCTTGAATGAGGAGGAACAAGAAAATCAGGTCTTTAACCAGATGTTAATGCTCACAAAATTACATTTGAAATTTGTGCACAAGTGTGCGAAAAAGATGAACTGCCTTTCCTCTCTAAATAGAAAAGAGTTGTTGTATTGCTCTGTTTAATGCAGGTACTTTTCAGACAACTTAAGATAGTACCACTGCAAACCATTTACAGTAAAATGCTGTTTTAATAATTAGGACAATGTACAAGTTGTGGACTTTAAGTGCAAATACCCTCATGGCATCACATTCTAAAACCCGTGAATTACAGTCCAGAAATGGAATCTGGGCACAATAAAAAGGAATAGGAAGCCAATACAGATACGTTCCAGTACTAGGAGGGCAGTCTATACCTTGACTTAGATACAATTGCAATTTATTATTTGCTCACTAGGCGGCAAAGCAGGGCTCTTGCCCAAAAGTGGAATAACACATCCTAACTCATGAGTTGCAAACCAGTCCCTCTAACTCAGTTGGAGTGGGACTCCTGGAGTTCTTGCAATCACCTTGTAATGAACCCAGTCAACAGCATCTCTGACATCCTGGAACATACTCCTGAAGGACATGAAGAGGTCTCCATCTTTAAACCCCGTTTCACAGCTGTGAGGAGAAAGAAGAGAGATTGTAGCCGCCAATCGCAGCAGGTAAGAAACATCAAGGAGAGAGACAGTTCAAAATGTTGTTTGGAGCTTGTGTTTTCATCTTACCATAATGGTTTCTTATTTACTATTTTACCGTGGCTCAGTCTTGAAAGAAGGCTACAACCAGAGTTTAATAGGATCTGCATGTTACCCAAGAACATTTGTTTAAAATTTTAGGATGTGAGTTCCTAACTACGGGCCTGTGCCTCCATAGCAGTACTACAGCTCTCTGTGACTGCAACTCTCATTCCTCCCCCACAGTATTACAAGAAGGAAAAAAGACTGGGACGGTACAGTTTGCAGCATTTTACAAAAGATGAATGGTAATGAGAACGTAAGCAGAGTGCTGCTCTTTCTCCCTCTTTCCAACGTTAAAGAAGGGGGTGCCATGGAAATCAACTAAATGTAATACTTGCTGCTGAGAGGAAGAACTACTTCTGTATTGAACAGTTAGAGTTAACATGAGAAATTTCCTCTACAAGATACTGTGGAGGTATCTTTGAGACAGCCATGAGAGTATGCATCAGAAGAAATCAAGGAGGATTAAACAGAGCTGTATTTATTATGACAGCAATCATCACACCTGTCCTGAGAAAGGATACTTCACCTGATGGATTGTCAGCATAAACAGTTCCTCTGCTCCCAGGTAAAGTCCCATCAAACCTTTGCCTTCCACTCACATAATATGCAAAGATGACCCATCACATGAGTCAGCAGCACAGCAGCATTCACATTTGCCAGCTCAAACCGCAGCTTGTTTTTATGCTTATACCTATTTGAAAGCTAAGTAAATATTCATGCTACACAAACAGCCTTTTACACCACACTGTGCCCGAGCATTTCACCTTTAAGTGAACAAAGTCCTCAGTTATGACATGAGGGACTTGTAGTAACTGGCTGAGGAAATTTAGCCAGTTACCAGTTCAAACATGGCGCCAAAGGACACGGGTTCAAAATGAGCTGTCTGGTGCCTGTAATCACCCTGTAATAAATGTGTGGTCTTAGAAGCTGGCCCAAATACCAGTGTCAGTCAGTATGGTGACACTGATATACCCTGTGAAGGAAACCCTCATAACCAGTCTCTGCTGTACACACAGATCATCTCGTCACTACTAAATTCTCTTAACATCAAAAGAATGAAAGGTCTGAACTTTTCCCCACTGAAACCATCTTAACTGATGTTAAGAACAGCTCCATCTGTGCTGCATTGCTCTTTATAATAACAATCTTACTGTACCATCAGCACCTCGAACCGGAGGGAATACACTTACCTAGTGTACCGGTCACAGTTAGTAAAGAAATCCACTAGGCAAGCCAATAGGTAGGTCTCTGCAAAAAACAAAGCAAGATTTTAAAACAAGGATAACATCATATGGCCAGCTAACTTTAGGCCCTGTGCCCAAAAGAAGAAAGTTCATGTAAAAAAAAATAAGCAGATAAGTAGAGTACGACATTAGCAAAGGTTTACTGGCTTCAAAGGCACAGAAACAGGCCTGTGTTGGCTCACATTAGACTCACCTGGTAGATTGAATAATGTGTTCAGAATGTAAAACCTATCTGTGTCATCCCTCTGGATAAATTTGTTTGGATATTGATCCCGTGTTTCAGGCCTGAGAATAGATAAGGTGGAGAAGAATGAAACCACAAAAAATAATGAGGATAAAAATGTGCTGACCTGCAAAATATAGTTATAGTGGGGTCCATTAACTAGAATCTGTTGTGCCTTAATCAATACCCAGCTTTCCCACGTGCACTAGCAGCGCAAGAGCAAAACTGCATCCATCGGCGTTCCCTTCACCGTGCTGGCTCCGGCAGAGCTGGGCACAAAGCCCTCATCGCTGAGTCAGCGAACTGAGCAGAGCCCACACAGGGAAACAGAGCGGTCGAGAGTCCACAACTTGACCTTAAGCCCCGTGCTGCTGGCTATAAGGATGCCTTAAATCATCTGCACTTTCATTGTTTGCTTATCTTAAACTTTCCCCCACTTTCCATGTGTTGCTTTACACTCCCCCGAGCAGCTTGCAGCAGGGGAGTGCATGGCTGTGCTGCGGGAAGCTTGCCTGGGGCCCTCTGCAATTAATCAGCAGAGTGGTGATGACTGAAGTCATTTAATTATTCTGGTTTCCTTCGTTTCTGGAGCTTCTGAAGATCACCTCTGACTCAAAGAGGAACTTGAGTGCATATATAAGGGCTTTTTCTAAATTTTGGCTTCCTGATGCAACAACATAGAAGCCTGCAATGGCAAGGCTTGTCACCTTGGGGGCCCTGAGCTGGCCTGCGCTTGCCTTCCATCCATCCATGCTTGCAGCAGGGATAGGAGGGGATTTGCTGGGACACATCAGGCACATAGCACTGCTGTCCCCTCTGCTTCCTAAAGCACCTTCTCTGGGGCAAGAGAAACACAAGCAGACAGGGAAGGCTGCAGGAAATGGCACGCAATGCCTCACTTCTAACACCTTCAAAGGTCAGAAACACAAAGGGGTAGAGCAAGCTTGTTCCTTCCCCAAGCCGGCTCAGGCCCTTGAACCTTCTTAGCAATGGCTGTGGAGTTAAGTCTCACAGGGCACAGGTCCTCTCTGCTCCCTGCAGCCCTCACACAATGGCTTTGTCTTAGCTGACAAGCTGCTGATGTTAAACTGTGCCAGGACAGGTGAACAGCCCCTGGATTATCCCATCAACCCTTCCCACAGCACACTTTCTTCTACTCCCAGCACACTAGAGATATGCCTGTGCCAGCATGGATCTTTCCTCTATAAACACCCTGGGCTGTTGCTGTGTCTGGGACCCTCAATGCATCCCCAGTCAATCCTGGAGCTGCAGGAACACCAATATAGCACCTGCTGTTAGTGGAGTCCCCGCGACTCCTTATACAATGGGTGCCCTGAGGATCAGTGACACAAAAGAGCATATTACGTCAAAAAGAACAGCCAAGAGTCCGCACTCACCCTCTGAGGAAATTAAAGCCATGTGCACACACTAGGAGGTTCCCATAGGCATCAACTTTCAACAGGTTTCCATAGTGGGTATCAAACACCAGGCCTCTGTTAAGAAAGTGATTTAAGATATGAAGAAGCGAGCGTATTAAGCGGTGACCATTTTAATAGCAGTTCTTTCCAAATCAGCTCTCGGACAGCTTGCTCACTTGGTGTGGGGCATCAGAACAGAGTTGCTGTTATTATGCAGATGGGGTCCCTACCGTCCCTTTTACCTGGCTGCAGGTGAGCAACAAGAGCCCTGCATTGCCAGGTGAAAGGTACAGCTGATCTGCTCTCCATAGACTTGAAAACGGAATTGTTTAACCCGGCAGAGGCTTAGCTATGTACGTACCAGGCTTGTTGTTTACTGTCAGCTTAATTTTCAGGATGTCTTATGCACCAGGACACTATTAATTAAAATCATTAACGAAAAATGTTCTGAGACATTCTAGCAGCCTCATGGACAGTAACGGCTCCTTCACCCCTTGATTTTGATTTAACTCCCAATCCAATTGTGCCTCTGCTGTCTTTGCTTTGAAAGGTTATTTTTGGACCATGTTTTCAGCAGGCCTCTTTTCTTGCACACTCCCTCTTTGCTGGCATGGATTCATATGTGCAAAGGCCCTCCACATACTGGAGCAGTCTGCTCCCTTCCCCATGATCTGTGGTCAACCACAGGCTTCACAGGCACAACTCTGAAAACCTGGCCTCACGTGTTGCCTATGAACTTTACAGAACAAATATTCAAGGCCTCGAGCAGGCTGGGTCAGTATCTGTTAGTCATTTACCTGGTAGGGAATGCAGGATCATACACAAAATTGAGCAGCTCATGAGGGTATCCAATGGAAACTAATCTTTCTACGGTCAGGTCAAATCCAAGAGATTCGTATTCAGGGGATTTATACACTGTACCAAGATGAGATTTCAGTTAGAAAATTTGAAAACAGCTAGGGGGTTAAACAAGAAGGCAGTTAAAAGTAACGTACCCGTTCGCCCTCCTCCCTCCTCCACATCACACATTCCCTTCTTCGCTCCTGCCCTTCCCTGCCTCAGGTCCCCCAGCCCAGAGCCACGGTGCAATTAGCTCATGCTCCAGGACTACAGCAGAGCGGAGCCGCAGTTCAGGTTTCAGCAGCAGAGTGCACCAGATGAAATATCAATCAGTCTATCACAGCTCTCTGCATCAGGAAAGGTGTATTTCAAACCGCAGCTCCTCTCCCTGCAGTCCCGTTAGGCAGATGCATGAACGCTCCCTGTTCCACCTGCTCGGATCAGGTTTTGATTTGCTGTGTTTTCGCAAAGCTGATGAAGAAACCAATAAATTTTGGGAACACATGTATTCATGGTTAGAAAGCCTGAAATTCATCGCTGCTGTGCTACTGTTACTGCTCTGGATACAATCCCGAAGTTTAGTATTGTCTCCAGATTTCACCTCAGGGGAATTTATGTTTGCTGCAGACTAAGTTAGCTTGAAGGTAGAGCTGTCAAGTTAACATACGATTTGTTTGTTAATAATACCATATGGTACTGTAAAAATCTGTTAGTTATTACCCTTGTGCATCAAAATGTTACTCTTTTAAGCAAGCTTACTGTTCTCACATTTCAGAGGAGCTGCTCGTCTGTAACACACACCTTAGCTCAATGCAAAAGAAATGGACTTGTTCAACCAAATCATTCCTACCATCAGGCCTGTCTTCTTCCTGCAAGTGTCCAGTCCATGTACTGGAAATGTTACTGCTTAATCAGATCATTAAATTAACATTTAAAAGGAAATCACTGTGTTTCTATGACAGATGGAAATCACTGTGTTTCTGTGATGGTGTGTTTACGTTTGCTGCATGTCGCTGTCTTAAATTGGTCCTAAGATGTAACAAGGTCAAATACAACTCTTGACTGCAATGAGGGCTACCATGGGTTCAATGGGCCCAACTGTCTCAAACACTTGAGTATTTCAAATTCATCTGAGTAAAATACAAAAATGTGCAAGTTACACAGTAAGCTCGTTAGAAGACAGACTGCTTTTCCTGAGAGAGATCTAGCACATCTGTGGGCCTCACAATATATATTAATACACATTGTCTATACTGCCCAGGTAATCATCACCATATATGTATTGTGGAATACAGAAGCTCAATCTGAGATGAGAAAACAAATATATAACAACACTAGAAAAATACTACAAAGGCAAGGACTATAGAAGAAATAAGACTGTCAAAAGACTCAGATCATAGTAACCATGACAGAAGGCACCCGTATCTCTTAATAATCTAAAAAGCACCAGAATCCTAAGAGTTAATTCTGCCCATTAAACTAACACCATTAAAAATGTAATAAGCAAACCTGTAATGTTCTTAAACAGATAACTATAATCAATAAAACAGTTATAAAAATCTTCAAGCATTATTATACTGATGGCAAACATCAACAACATTCAATGCACGTAGTCTTTTCTGTCCTTTAGGAAAGGAAGGGTTGATTAAGCTATGGATAGGAATAAGCAATCAAAAACTACAGCTAATGAAGAAAGCAGTGACTGACAAGGCAATTCTGGGGAGTGAGCTAGAGTTGGAGGGAGCAAAAGGCAGTTAGGTGATGAACAACATTGTGAGAGTGACACCAGAGCATCATCTGGAAAAAGGAATTCCTCTGATGCAGGACAGTAAAGGCACTTCCCAGGGAAAATGGTAATAAATACACCTGCACATACTCTCAGAAGGTGAAGGTGCTGCAAAGCTCCCCGTTATGTAAAGCAGCCTCCAGTGCCCTGCTCTGTCCATGAAGCTGCTGCACTCCTCCTCATTAGCTTCCTGGGAATATGACCATGTTACCAACTTATCCATACAACATCACTCCCAAACAAAACATTTCTCCAAGAAACCCTTCTCTTTCAGAACTCACCAACCATGGTGATGCTGCCCAGACACAAAGAATCTCAAGGAGCACGTTGGCATCTCCTCTGGACAAGCAAAAGAGGTTCATAAACAGCTCCAGCAGAACCTTTCCAGGGAAGCTGTAGGGCTTTCTGTTAAACAACCTGTGCATCTTGTTAATACTCCAGCAGAGGATGGCTGTGGTGGGACATATGGCCAGCTGCTCACAAAATGCCCTCATTCAATTTCTTCCTTTCTGTATTTGTCTCTCTGTCTTAGATTTATCACTACAGATCTCCTTTTAACTCTCTGAGTCTAAGGAAACAAGCTGAAGCACCAGCAGAAAAAAGGCTGAAGAACAGGTATCAACCTCAGCCTTCATCATCCCAAGTCTCTGTTGAGGCAGTACTGCAACAGGATTAATCTGAATGTTTCTTTTGGGGCGGCAGTTATTCCCATTACCTATCAAGCTCTAGATTTTGCTTTCTTGACGTCTCTTTGAATAAAACTAAACTACTAGCTCATTCATGCCTCAGGTCCCTTCCCTATTTTCCTACCACTCCACAATATCTGGAAAATGAGAGCCTCCTCCTTGATACACAAACTAAAGAGAGACATGGGAAACTGGACTCCTGGAAATGGGAAAGGGACAATAAGCGTTCTCCAGTTACCATCATACTTACTGTTCAAGATAAACTTTCCTTTAATTAGACACACAGCTGGGAACAGACGGAGAGCTCACCAAGCCCACCCTGACAGCACCCTACACCACAGCACATGCTGCATCAATCGGTACGAGCCACAACCCACTGACATTTCTCGTAAGCTGTGCGAACGCCTGTTTCAGTAATATGAGCTTCCAGGCAAACAAACGATCCACCTCCTTCAGATCAAATATGAACAGGCTAACACTGCTGCAACTACGGCAGCACATTCAGGGAAGATGCCCCAGTTATATGCATTACTAGATGAAAAAATGTATTTCAATATTGTACTCAGGGCTGGTCACTCTCTCTCATATCTTTTTTACTTCAGGCATCCGTGGGGAAAAAGAGTAGAGAGGACAGATCAATATTTTTTTCTGCAGCTCCATGATGAAAAAATAGTTTTAAACTTTCCTGCAACATCCCCTTTCCTCAGACCTGGTTGCTGAGACCACAACTGTAGATAATTTGTGCGCCATGGTGATGCCATGAATTCAGCTATTTGCCATGCAATGTCTCCTGTACTCAGCTCTTTCACCCAGCTGAGAAGGGCCCCATCTTCAAGCATCCCCAACTCTATGACAGGTGAAGAGGCAGAGCCACGAACCCATTTTCAGAGCGTCCTTGCCCAACACACACAGGACGACAGTAAAACCAAAGCACATGCTACAACTTATTCTGATTTCTTTCTCTGTTTCTTACTACTTGATGGCCATGTCTCTGCCACCATACCAAGTCCCCAGCTCCTGAGGACCACGTTATTTTAATAGTCCGTGTTCCAACACAGGCAAATGCTTCAGCAGTGCAGGGCAATCGGCACCCAGCGCCAGTGGATTATGCAACCGGGGTGGAAAGAAAACAACCAAAGGTTTAAAAAAAACAGAAGCCAGTTGACAGCATTTCAGCCTCCCCTTAATACCATCACTTGACTTAACATTATACTATTGAAAGGTAAAAAGCAGTACTCCGGGAGTGAATGTTGCAAGCCTTCAGGTCTGTGATGAGTGCGGGCATCCCTTACACAGTACGTGCTAGGAGGAACGCCGATCTGGAACGAGCAGGGGTTGTGCAGTAAGGTATGCAATTCTCATGCATTTGTGTGGTTGTTTTTACCTTTGCTGCCAAGACACATACAGTAACAATTTTATAGCCTTCCTGAAAAGGAAAAAGAAAAAAAAAAAAAGAAAAAAAAAAAGAAAAAAAAAAAAGATCTCTACAGAGGCTCCAGCTTATGCAAAATGCTGCTGCCAGGATTTTAACTCACATGAGGCAGATGCAGATTCAGAGTGTCACTCCAGTCTTGACGGAGTTACACTGGGCTCCCCTGTTAAAGAAAAAAATCAGACTGATTTTAAAACTGCAACAGCTCTGTGCCATGTGGGACTGTATCTGCTGGAGCCCTGTCCTCTGGTAAGCTCAGAAGCCGGCCTGGCAGCTATTCCAAATACACTTACAACTGATTTATAGAGGAGGCACAGTTGGTAATCCTGCAATCTGCAGGCAAAATTCTGTCCTCATATCCACAAAGTAGTCTTAGATCATCAGTTCAGTGATAATTAGGAGGAAGAGGCTACAAGCACATTGCCCAAGTGACACAAACCCTTCGAGTTTCTCTCAGACATAGAGCAACCGGTTCAAGAAAGGGTCTTGTGCTCTTTTTGGGGCTTTGCCATTATTGTCCGTTCTTCAGTTGGTGACAGATTACTCCTTTCAAGGCGCTCACTTTCTTTCACACCACAAAAAGCCTGCACGTGTCAGCACAGGAGACTCGGGAGACTGAGTCAGTAGCTACTTCGGGAATCGAGAAGAGAATTTTGCCCTACATCTGAAGGCGCTCCCAGCAAGAGCCTCACACACGGGGTCAGTCTGACGTAGCACGTCTAAGTTCAATTGTATACTTTAACATGCTTACGCTTGGGCTTTTATGTGCAAAGCATTGCGGGATAAACCAGTACCAAACCTGCACATAGTGCTGCACCGAACTGCAGTGCACTGGTTTGCAAGCACACACAGTAAGAAGACCAGACCTATTCTGCAACTTACAGGTATGCACAGAGTAATCAGGAATGACTTTGAGATCCAACGTGCACTACATACAAAGCTGAATGAGTTGGAATGATATTGCAAAAAAGCACCCAGAAGTATGCAGACCTCCTGGAAGGGTTCTCTGAAAATAAGTGTTTAAATCCTGTTTTGTTTCAAAATGAATAGCTGGGGAAAGCTGTAGTGCATGTGATGGCTCTGTTTAAGCTGTGGGGAGGAGAAAGCCTTCCAAGGGCTGCCCATTTCTTTCCTTGCTTCTCCTCCACACACACAAAGATTTCAAATTCAGGCAGGGCAGCTTCTCACTGAAGGTGTAACATGGTTTCTTCCAGGGCTTGTCAACTCTTCTTACAAGCTAGTAATGGATCACAGGAGAGAAGCAGGAGCTAAAGTTACAATAGCCCCCCCTTTTTGTGCCGCTTCAGCCATGTCACTTTTGTGAGATGTATTTGCTGTCTCAAACTGCACACCTCCAAGCCAGTCCTGCCTAGCCATTTTATTTCCGACCACTACAGATTTGGTGCTGGTAAAAGCCCTGAATTGCAAACAGTGAGAACACGCTGATTTCCCACACCACTGAGGCAGCTTTGAGGAAGCAGCTCCTCATTGCCAGCACCCTGGTTTAGGAAGGGAAAGATGAGCTCAGGAGGTTGCTGCTGCAATAACAACAGAAGCCTGCAGAGTGAGCAGCTCCTCTGGGGAGAGAGGCAGGACGAGGACTACTAAATGGTGACCTGAAGTCTCATTCACCCCTGCCTTCGTTTCTTCCCCATCTGTCGCTCTCTTTTGCCAGTGTGTTCTCCTATGACATCCTAGCGTCTCCTGAAGGAGTTTCATCCCTTCCATCAGTCAACTCCTCGCCTGCCTTCCCTCCCAGCTGGAAGCCGAGAGCAGCCCAGGGAAAGGTGCTCGCAGTGCCCCCAGAAGCACCCCCGCATTGGCAGGGGACTTCATGGGAGCAGCTGCGTTCTGCAGCTGCTGCATCGCCCGCTCTGATCCTTTGGGCACATACTGGCTCAAGTCCTTCCCCACGCAGGTGCTGAGAGCACTGTCCGCGCTGTGGGCTTCCCCGTCCTTGGCCCTGGCCACTGAGAGTCTCTTGGGAATGGAAACACCTTAGTCCACCCACACTGTCTTGGATGGCAGATGAAACTAATTGGCTTTTGACTTTCAGGTGTTCAGATAAGATCAGTACTTCCCAAACTAGAGGTGATGACCTCCTCCAAACGATTGCAAAAAGCTTTAACAAACACTCAATCTTCAGAAATTTTACCCGCTATCTGGGTTCTCCAGAGGTCACACAAAGACAGATAAGCCAAAAGGTGGACAGATAATACAAGGGGTTTAGCCTTTTCTCTGAAGCACAGGAAATTCAGCCCAATTACTTTGTGTTAAGTCTTGAAGAAATGAAAGTAAAATAACTAGAAACAAGTTATTTCGGTTGTTGCTTATTCCCCAGTGAGTAGGGCATGCAAATCAGGCAGTTAGGGACATATATGGACAGGTGTGTAGCTAGTATCCAGATTTATATACATCTCAGGCACAACATGCATAATTAAGCTTGTGCAAATACATTTCTGAAATTACATAAACGTGACTTAAAGAGCAGGATCAAAGTGCTGCTCATTTTAAATGTTGATCCATATTCTGAATTGCACCACAAATAAATAATGCAAGTCTGTATTAGAAACACATTTATGTCAATGTTGTGCTGACGAAAAGTGCTTAGTTAAAGTCTTGAGGACCAAGATCGCCTTTTACAACGCCATCCCCTATTACAGTACAAGTATCTATGTATCCTGCCTCTACAATGTCTATCAAATGAGATCCCAGATTAGTGTCCCAAAATAGGATAGATCTATCCCCAGAGCTCTCCATTCTGTCAACATCTCCTCTGCACATAGCCCCAAAGCTGGGCATTTAGTGCCAGCTACCGCCAGGATGTCTGTGACAGCCACCCCTCCACGACCAACCAGACCGCTGACTATTTCATGCAAGCACCAAATGCTCATTCCCTGGCACTTCTGATTACCCGACCTGCAACTCCAGCTGAGAATCCAGAGGGAAACAGTGAGTGACCAGTCCTGGAGGTGTTTGGGACACTGGATTTAATTAGAAAATAAACCCCTCTGAAGCAACAATACCAATTAAACATACCAGTAAGTGTTGGGCAGGCATTTCACATACTGCCATAGTCTGAGGAAAGTTTGTCGCAGCTGTAGGGCCAGAGGTCTGAGGATCCCCAGAAGTAACCAGGTAGTGAAGAATGCCATTTGACCTCTATATACTGACCCTCCTTTCAGGGTATCTATTATTGTCATAACCTGTTACAAAGCAATGCCAGTTTTCATATATAATTAGAAAAGAAAAGGATTTATGCTCTAGAATACTAATGACTTCAGCTTCTGTGTTACGGGGTCTCTTTTAACCAGGGGAGGTGTTGTCAGGCACTGTCATTGAAACATAACAAATGGGAAATGGTAACATTTCAAGCTACACTGCTCTCTATGTTACAATAATTGATTACTAACACAGGAAGGAATCTGAAATGTCATGTTTAAGCTTCACACCTGGGTGTCAGCTTCCCTTCGGTTTTGACAACGGAGTCAGACTGCTCAGTTCTGATGGCAGCCCAGACTCACGCCTGGCTTGCACAGCCTGGCAGGGTGCTGCCATTTTGCACTGGAAACACAGCAGAGGATTTTCTTCTCCATGAGAACCGGAAACCCTGCAGAGCTACCGGTACTGTGGCAGCCTCCGAACAAACACGCTCAGCTGGCTTGGCAATGCCAGGAGCAGGGGTAAGCACAAACCTCCAGCTCCCCTTGCTTTGCATTTCTCTTTACAAAGACCCATCAAGTGTTACCTCAACTTCTGCCACAGTTGCTGCAGACGTTTCACTTCACAGCATCCTCGCGAGACACAAAGGGAAAAACGGACACCCCCGTTTAAAGTCCTGTTTAAAGTGTGTACAGCACTGGTTTCAGTTCACCTCTGCCCACATAAACACACGCCTGCTATGTGCCTCCCTGCGTGCAGGGCAATGGGGTCGTGCACGTTTGTGCTGTGCCGACCTGGGAGCTCAGTGCCTGTAAACAAACTGACGAAGTGGTAAACGTGCCTAATTGTAACTGCAGAAAACCCAAACGAAACCCCTGGGACAACTCATATGTTTTCAATTAGGAACGCGGTGAATCACTGACTTGCCATTTGTTTATGGACTCAGTTGAACTGTGACCATAAAGGGTTTGTCTACGGTCAAAACAAGTTGAAAAACAGCCAGGAACAGACCCCAGTCCTCTTGACTCCTGGGTTTTGATTTTAACCACTAGACCATAAATAAAAATGCACTGTATTATGCAAAACAGAATTGTAGTATTTCAGCCGATATTTAAATTGAGTTTTCATAGTACCAAACAAATAAAATCGGTAGCAACAGTACGTTTTGTTTCTTTGAATTCACTCAGGTTTTCAATCTGAAATGAGAAGAAACTGCCGCCATGTTGATCATAGTTTTCATTTACCCAAAGAAATCTTTTCAAACACAGAAGTGTTCTGTGCAGTAAGACAAAGCTGAGCTTTAAACACACTTCAGTATTTAATGTACCTTTTCTATTTCACTAGAAATTATGTATTTGTAGTGATCAGCAAACAAGACCTTGACAAAACCTCCAGGTGTGTCGCCGGGTATTTTCGTATGCTTGACACACAAGCTGCTCTGCTGTGCGTGAACAGCCAGATCTTGCACTAAGCCTCTTGCGGCCACAGATGTTTTTGACAGTAAATCTGATAACAGGAAGCAAGGCAAGAGTCACTAATCATCAGAGGGTTGAATCTTTTGGACCTGAGCTTCAGTGGCTCCCCAGGACCCTTTTCTGACAATGCCAAATACAGGGTTCTGGATGGAAACCAGCACACACCTATAGAGAAGCACAAAGGCTCTGCAGTCCCCAACTGCAGCAGTGCCCATAAAGCAGCTATGCACCCACTCTGCAGCCTAAGAGCGATGGAAAATTCCTTACCTCTAATGCTCCTGCAAACATCCTCAAGTGCACAGCACAGCTTTCAGCTCTAAAACCTCTAACCTGGAACCGTATCAGCTCCTATTCTCCCACTCTGCATGCTAAAAGGATCCATAAAGACAGGATTTGTTGTTGCTTCAAGGACTGACACAGTATTGTATGTTCAGCTTGGCTCTGAATTGCTGGGTCTACACTTCAGGTTGTTTTTAGTGCTGCGTTTCTACTTGTTTTAAACACAAAAGTGTTGTCACGTATCATCAGCTTTAACTCTTCCCAAAGCAGGCTTATTAGTGCTCTCATTGGTAAATTCCAGATATTTTTAGCTTTCTGCTGCTGCACTTTGTTTGCCTTTGATGTAACAAAGATTTAGGCTGTTTGGATATGCCTCAGAGGCTGGCAAAACAGAGCTTAGTGTTGGAAAGATTTCTTCTGCTGAATAAAAATGCATGGCTTGAGGTAACAACAACAGCACTGAGGTCACATTTTGCATGTTGAGAGAAGCAATTCAGACGGACTCTGCATTTCAAGGAAACTTCAGTTTGTCTATTTTAATAATTGGCATAACACTCCTTTGCACTGGAATAATATTTTAAAGATGACTACACAGTCACCTGTTCTTTTATGGAAATTTTTTATGGTTTCCCTAACACAAGAGAATCTTTTTTTGTGCTTAACAAGTGGCCTTCACAATTTACCTCTCTCAGATTCAGCCCACTGGGAGTCATAATCCCATACTGGAAATATCCCTGTATTTCCATGGAAACAAAATACTGTGCCAAAATATGGGCTTAGTTCTTCAGTGAAGACTTCTGAACAGGGAAGAAATAGTTGCATGGGCTTCATGTTCAAACATAATTTGCTAGCGTCTAGAAATAAAAAGAAAATTACTTAAAGGCATAGTAGCCATTTATACACTATATCTAAGCCATTATTCAGGTGTATCAGTGTCCAAACAGATGCAGCTTCTTATTTCTCTCCCTATTCACTTAAGAGAGTGAGCCTCAAAAGCTATACATTTGTTAACAGTGTGCACTTGGGCTTATAAGCAGCACAAGTGCCCATGCTGACAATAAGCCACATACCTAAGTTTTTCTGTAGTGTGCTAAAATAAGGCATTCACAAAGCAATAGCCACACATGTGATCTCCGAGTTAAAGCCTTCTGAACTCTGAGCTTTGGTTCCTCCTACAGAGTAAGCTGTTCATGTCATCACAAGGGTATTTGCAACTTAATAGCACTTCTGTTGTGGTATTAAGATTACTAGATAAGGGGGTCTATTAGAGTGAAACATATCTCCGTATTTCCATCTGTCTGGCAAAGACAAGAACTGGCCGTTGCTATACTAACAGCCTGCTGACCCAGCTTGGTGTTTTTCTCATGTTTTTAAGAGCAAGAAAACAGAATATAGCAGCTTTTGAAACTTCCCTTACACTGTGAAGACTTGTTCTTTCAGCAGCTTCTGTCTCACACTCTGATTCTTCAAGAATCCACAGACAGCAGATTAGCGGTTTGTCAGTCGGTGATTCATTGGGATGGAGCAAGCAACACATGCTTTCTCCACTCCTCACCCCCAATGCCAGCATGTGAGATCCCACAGCTCCAGACCTCGGTTTGCTCATTACACAGCTTTAAACGGTCAAACTCCGAAGAGCAGCAACACAAAGAGAGCAGGGACAATAGCCACTCGAGCACTGCACTGGTATTTGAAAAAACATCCAGCTCAAAGCATACTAGGAACAATTTAGCTTCTCCATCTGCCTTTAGCTTTAAAACACTAATGGCTAAACCAGCCTCCGAAATCCGCAAAATCTGCACCTGTTAAACTGGAAACGTGCAAATGCGAAAATGCAGACAGCAGATGTGCAATAGTCAAGGCATCTCTCGTTTTTTGCTAGGACAGTTTGAAGGCTACTGTTGTCACATCTACCAATTCCTTTCTCTAGTCACCATACTATTTCTGTATGACACAAAGAATTGTATTATCCAGAGAACAAGGCAAGAAGCGAAACTGCTTAGTACCTCCCCAAAAGAGCCTGTAGTCCTTACATCCTGATGAAACTAAAGACAAACCTTTAACCTAAGCAGGAGAGCCTTGTTAGAACATTTGTATTGGAGTTCAGTACCAATAAACAGACAATAACAGTATCTGAACAGAAAAACAAACATTTCTTTGTACTTGCTTACATTACAAACTCAGCAGCTTTTTTAAGTATTCAGTTCAATCTTTCATGTATAAAACTCCCCCGTTTATACTTTGTTTTTCATCTGTGCAATCCAGAAATTTTTTATACAAGGTACAAATTCATTAGTCCCATTTCTCAGTTGTGGAAACTGATACAACACAGCCACAGTATAAATACTAGATCGATTGAAGAACCAGTTCTCAATTCGGCTGCCACCTTTTCTCCCAGATCACACGCAGCAACAAGCCAATCCTACCTTCTGGTTGAGTGTATCTTTTCCAGAGTCAACAGGTAAAGAAAAACATTTCAAAAATATGATGTGGGTGTGAAAAATTTCCCTCTCCTCCAAAGTGTAAGCATGACCTAGACAAAAACGCCTACTTGAGGAAGGGGCAAAACCTGTTTATGCACATTGCACTTTGGAGTAAGTTGGGAAAGACTAAAGCTGTCTTTCCCATGTCTTTTCCCATGTGATGAGAGGGGAAATGCTACAGCTGAAAGCACAAGCAATTTTGCAATAAAATCTCTGCAGTGCACCAAATCTTGGCATTAAGGTGGCAACGGTGCCAGGACACAAGCTATATTCCAGTCAGACTACGTTGTATTAATCATATTTGCACACAATAAAACCAGTTTTTCGCAAGCCTCATTTCCCCTTCTTTTTTATTGAAACAGTTTTCAGCAGCCAATGATAATTTTATTATTGATTTCTGGAGAACATGGAAGCAGCAGTGATTTAAGTACAGGAAAAGCATTCCAAATGAAAGCATCTTGCCTACATCTTACCTACCTCAGAGACAGAAGATAAAACTTTCAACAAGGCCGTAACTTTTGGAGAAGGAGGGTTGACACAGAGGAATCTTTTCAAGCACAATTGAGTCTGTAATTCTTACTAATTCCCTCTCCATCTGCCAATGGTCTGGTGTGAAATTACAGCCAGTTTGAGAACCCCACTGCTTTAGCCCTGCTCCTGTCAAGGGACATCGATCCATCACCTCATTGTGCAACCTGTCCCATTTAAGATCTAGTAATGCCAAGGCCTCCTGCATTACTTGGATCCAGACCTACTAATTACAAGTGTAGCTCACACTGAGAAGGAAGCAGCCAAATAAAATGCTGTGTGAAACCAATCTCTCTGTGCTGCATTTCCAATGGGCCTCACCAACTCCTAGGCTCAGGTGAGTGCTGCAGTGAGGACTCTCTACTGACGTACCTTTATCTTTCTTCCTGCAGTTTGCAGTAAACACAACAAAGAGAAGGCTGTGAATCTTTTGGATTACATGCAACATTTTCCTTTACCAAAGCATGGGCAGTTTTGACAGTACTAGTAAAACAGGAAGGCAGACCAGAATTGTTACTGACTACTGGTCTTCTAGCCAGTCAGGATGAATAAGCAGAGATGAATCATTCAGATAATAAAAAATCCTACTATTTAGCAGACAAAAACGCACTACAAAAGGACCCTCAAATCTCCCTAACTTAAGGATTTAAACACGAATTTTTCAAAAATTCTCAGTTCTGCCCTGACAGCAAATGCAGCCCTTCATGGGTATTTGCAGATCCTGGAGCAAGGGAACCCCGGGGAATCGGCACGGGCCTCGCTCCCTGGCTGGCAGGCAGCAAAGGCAGCGGCAGAGAACGAAGGGCTGCTGGGGTGACGGCTGCGTAACATCACAGAAACTTGTCTTAGCCTCCGCTAACAGCAAGGGCTGAAATAGCTGATGACTCTTGCTTGCATCAAGCCCTCCAAGATTTTAAGCAGCGACTATTTAACTATGCACACAAACCACGGTCAAACCCTGCTGTTCTTCCTGCTCCTTTGACTTTCCTCCCAATAACACCTAGCTTAAAAGAAATGTTCTTTTATGTACTAAATGTGATTCACTAACACAAGCAAACCAAACAGATTGAACAGGAAGGGACAGTCAGCTTCATATACAACACAGATTTCTGAGCCTCTAGTATTAGTGTATCCAGCACACAAACCTAGTGAGACTTGGGAGTTTCCATACATGTGGGAGATCTTACTCACCCCATGAGGATGCAACAGCAATCCTTGATGGGAAAACAAGGAATCTAAAACCTGTGAGAGTTACTTCAATTTGCTTTCATTTTATTTTGAGCTCCCAGCAGTCAGATTAATTCTAGCTGTGATCACAGTGGATACAAATTCAGCAATTTAATGCCCATAATTTCTCAGAAGAGAAGGCTAAAACCTTCAGGCTCTTTTCTTCAAGAAAAAAAGACTTTGTTTGCCCAACCCACCCATTAACAGTATTACTAAACGCTATGCAAGGAAAGAGACAAACACAATGAGAGAACATAGAAGTTATTAACAAGAATTCAAAGTCTAACCTAATTTTGACTTGAAAGCAAACCAAATCACTGTGGCAATACTCTATCAGACAGCCTTGAATTTTTTCAATTCTGAGTTAAGTGGTCCTTTAATTTAATAAGGCTAAGAAATACCACCCTATAAAACAATGCATGAAATTGTATTTTATGTGCAATGTAACATGATGATACTAAAACTGCTGTCAGTTGGCAAGCTGACATTCTCAGTCATGCTAGTAGTAGAACACATGATCGCTGCAGCATGTGTGTAGTAGCTGTTACAATATACTTCAAAATGGAAATGCCATGTCCCTGCCAAAATTAGATTCTTCTAGACAGAAAACAGTGTTATTTTAAGTAGGTTTGTGTCCTTAAACTCATAAAATACAAAACCAAAACTGTTTCAAGCTTCTGAAGTTCAAAATAAGTCAAGTGATTCTGACTTCTCTGGTACTGAACCACCTCCTAAGCAAGACACTTGGTGTTACCAGTGGCCACTGATTTGGGAAGAAGAGAGAAGAGTGACAACATGTTTTATTTTACTGATACCACACCCTCCTCTTCACAAGATAGGTAATTCAAAAGAATCATTCTTCCTTTGCGATGTCAAAGTGTATGGGATGAATGTCATCAGTTTATTTCTGATGTGAAAGTTCACGACAGAGAGTGGGGAAAGGACGAGGCATATAGTTTTTGGCAGGGTCAATGACTTTGACTGCCTTCAATCATTGAATATAAAGATTGTGCTTGGGATATTTTTAAACAACTTTACAGAAAAGTGGCTTAGCAATATCTGAAAGTACAAATGCAGAAAACTAGATGAGGAGCTGATGACACTGGAGATGCTTCCGTTCTTCTTCCTTGGTCTATTTACATGTCTTGAATGGTCTCCAAAAGGCTTCTGCTCAGCATGCACCCTCTGGTATGCAGATACCATTTCCAGATGTTAAATTACAGATAAACTAGATTTTTACATTGTTTTTTCTTTTTTAATCTAGACAGCAGCATGTCCATGTGAAAGAGAAAAAAAAAAGACAGAAAACACGACAGGATCTAATGAATACACTACAACATACTAATGTAATACTTCACTTGCCCCACTTCTTCATTATCATTTCCAATTAATTAATTATAATCATAATCATATTCTAATACTATGCTCTTTAAAGCCCCTACAATGAATAAGTAATTTTTCTTGTGTGCAACAGTTATATATAGCAAATAATGGTCAGACAACAAAAGCCCACATGGAGAAGAAAGGACGACTCTAAGACATAAGAAGACAAACAGATAATTTTGTATGTTAATTTCCCAGTCGAGTGAAAAAAAGGGAAATTGTACTTACCAGGCATAATGCTTTTCCTCTGCAAAAGGCTTTCTAACCTAATTACATTCTCACAACTCCTTGTAAAATGATCTGCAACTATTATCTCTGTTGTACCACAGAAGAAGTCATAGGACAGCAGCTTACCCTAAGAGCGGCCCAGATTTCCCGTTTTCTGCTTGGACCACATCCCATTTCTTTTTTTGCACCGTATCTTGTCACTCAACTTCCCTGAATGCACCAACTTCGCCTGCTTAACTGTAGCACTGTGATCTTCCAGCCTTGGAAGCCCCAGGTTTCCATGTCCCTGGGTACTGCTTTAGGACGCTTGAAACATGCACATTTTTTCCTCTCATCAAACCAAGCATCATTTTGTGGGTAACAACACATTTGCTCTGTGTTTACAGGAACAAGCAACACTTGAGTAAAATGAACAGTTGGAGAAGTGAGGATAGTGCTGAAGCTCTCCTTCTGTCAGATTGAAAGTTAGCAGCACGCTTCATGCTCCATGCCAGCCCCACTGGGATCACCTGAGTCCTTGGGAAATGCCGCCAGTTTGCGAAAGGCACAGAAGTTGTTTTTCTGTTACGGAAATGAAACCCACAACTTTTTTTTTTTTTTAAGCATTTGTTCTTGAACAACTATTTTGCGCTCCTTAAAGGCACTGCCACAAGGCTGTCACAACTGGGAAACACAAACACCAAAAGCACGTGCCTGCAGTCAGATCCAGCACAGATTAACGATACACTTCATGACTTTAAAAGTGGCAGGAACTTTAAACAGATGTATAAATAAGGTCTTGAACAACCAAACCTTTTATATATAACTACTGCCTCATGGATAACTGCTTAAAAGAACAAAAGCAAGTGATCTAAATACAAACTGCAATTACCTGCCACAGCCTCCAAAACTGCTCCTTGCACCATTGTGTTGAACCATGAGCACGTGGATACCTTCCTGCCCTTTGCTTAGCCACTGACCCCGGCTCCTGTGACCCTCACACTGTCCCTAGCCACATTACTCATCTCTCATTCCTTCTCAGTAGACACAGTAACTAGATGACCATAGTTGACATACTGCATTAACCTATTATTAGGTGACCTGACACTCTACCTCACATTTTCCCAGTTTATATTCACAACAATTCTAAACTGAAATATCAAGGGTGATAGGAACTTTTTATCTACAACCTTCAAAGTGGTAATGAGAAAGAAGGCAGGATTGTACGTGACATCCTCAGTCACAGCCTGTGTGATACCATAACCTAGGAAAGTGGATGTGGGCTATTTATCTCCTCCTTCCTTAAAATATGTAACATAATGCAAGTCTGATTATGCAGAAAAAGGTAACTTTACCCCCTTCATCAAAAGTCTCGGAGAACTTGCCTGTCGAGTATTTGAAAGATGGAGAAGTCATGCAAAAAATTTTATGAAACTAAAAGGCCTTATGCAACCTCTCAAAGCCTATCTGCCATAAAGAATGGGCAAAGCTTTCTAAATTAACTTGTTCAGCTGACGCAAGACACTCCCCCTGCCTTGCCTCTTCTCAAAATGAGTCACTGATGTGGCCAACCGAGGAATGGGAAAGAGGAAAACCTATTCAAAAATGACCCTCCCAGGACACAGGAGAATCTGCTGGCTAAAGGTGTAGCCTGCCATATGCACCAAGGGTAAAAGAAATCACCTTGTTATTCAAAGCCAAGCTTGCACCAGGGGCAAGAGCAAAATATAGTGGAATCTAAGAAAGCAATTAGACTTATTAAGCTTTGGTTTCCTTGACACCCATAATCACTTGAAACTGTACTACAGCAACATGGCTTGTGACCAAATACAGCTTGCAGATAACAAATTCAAGGGAAACACCTAAAATGAAAGTGCAATGAATAGTGAACGATATATTTGCTAATAAAAGAAGCATCTGCTAACTGGAGTAGCCCAACCAGTAACTGGTTTTTGTTCAACAAGAGGCAATATTCCAAACGAAGTCAATGACAAAAAAAAATTAAGATACTCACCAGCAAGTGTATAATCCATATCAAAACCAAAGCACTTTATCTTTTCCATGGCTAAACTTCTGTTTACAAAGACCCTGTAAAGAGAGAAGAAATAAAGCCATAGGTATGAGCATTTTCAAAATTATCACGTTTTAGAATAAACACATTCTGCCAGCTGTCAGGATGTCTGGCTCTCTTAGGTCAAAATCAGAATGTGTACCTGAAAATGGAAGCATGTTTCATTTTCTGCCATGAGTTCTCCTGAAGCAAAGCCATGACTTTGCAGGGTTATTCAAATTATTGGTATGCTGTCTAAAGACATACACACATGCATGCACACACACAATGGCTTTGCATGTGACCCGCAAAAATTCCTAAGAATAGAAGTGCAAAATCTCTGGAAGCAGAATTCAGAGCTCAAGTGAGAGGAAACTGAAAGCAGAGGATGGGAAGCAATACAATTTGCTTGATTAAAACAAATTATTACAAAGAGGTAACAAGGAAAGGAAAAGAAAATAACATTTCTGTGAATAAACTCACAGCATTTGAGCCCTCTTTGGAACTGTATCTGGAAATTCAAAGCAAACCTAAACAGATCCGTTTCCACATTTACACCAATAGCGTTAAAAACATTTAATAAAGGTCTGAAAAACAGTGACTGAGATAAATTTTCATCCACAAGAATATGCTATTTCTATTGTGAAAATTTTTGTTTATAACTCCCCTGCAACTCCTCGACAAAACTGCTATTTTTTAAATTCCACTTTTACCATTAATGCTTATTGCAATGAGAATCTAAGCTGAATACTTCCAGGCCCTTTTTGATTACAACATTTTAATACACCGTATTCAATTTAGTTCAAGTAAATAACACGGTAAAGAAATAGGTCAGAGAATACACCAAAAGCTTTTCTTGCTTCCTGTTCCAACTACTACAGTAACTAAGCTGCTTATGTTTCCCCAGAACATTAAACTATATAGCAGATCTGTAATTCAACAGGACTTCTCTCCACTGTCTGTCTTATCTGAACTTTAAGAACGAGAGTCAGAACTCGGCTGTGGGATGGAAGCTGAGCTTCTCAACACCGATCTCAGACAGAAATCCCCCGTACTGCTCGAGCTGTGATGCCGAGACAAAATTCTCCTGTATGAGAGAAGTCTGAGAGCCTTCACCTGTACTCTGATTTCAGTATTTGAAAATTCTCCGAATATTTAATAAGTGCATTGCCCTCAGCAGAGTAACTATCCTCCTAAAAACTGAAATCGGCAGCACTGCCGTGCAGGAGGAGTGGCGCAGGGACAGCGATACAGCAATGGAGACGGCAAGTGCAAAACCAAGCACTCGTACATTCTGAAAAGCTGAAAGAAACCACTGGGAGATTCTCCTCCGCACGCACGTTCTGGGCAGGTGGCCGGCATAACGTGCCCGTTTAACTGCCCGTGTCAATCCGCTGCAGCTTGGATTTTAACAGCAAACTGCTAACATCAAACTGTCACACTTCTATGCAAGGCGTCTTACCTCATCTCTCACCGATGTGCTCCTTGTTTAGTTCGCAGCAGTCTGATTCATCTACTTGTCTGAATCATATTACACAATTCCTTTAAAACTTCCCTAGTACCGATGCAATTTTGCTTGGATCTGATTTGACTTCAGAAGATCATTATGTCTGAACCAAGCCTTAAAGTACTGTATATCTTCTTGGACAGTGTTCTAGAAAACACATCTGTGGCTAATTTAACCAGTCACTGGATATCGTTGTTGTTCCACACAAATCCACTTGGAATACAGTTTCTCTGGCAATAGTATACTTTCCCCCTAACCTTGCACACTCTCTCTGGGAGTCACAGTTTCCTGGCAAAGTGCCTGCCTTTGACAATGGGGCTTGTCACTAAGGGGCCTCAGAGGTTATAGATGACACTCTTTTCTGACAGATTTATGTATTACCTAAACAAGACAAAGTGATGGGAAAAAAACTGGAAACTGGTAAAGAAATGCCTTTTGGAAATAGGAGATGGGATCGTAAATCACTAAAATTCACTCCTGAAATAGCTGGCTTTTGAGTAGGCGGAGCAAATTATCTGAATCTGCAGTCTGAATCCATGTTTGTCTTTTAGACAAATCGAGATAGCTCTCATTTACAAGAGGCCAACGCGAAATGCTATTTGGTACTAAACACAGTCTCACACTTTGTATAATGAAGATGATTATGTTCTGTTGCTGCTGATGCCAGGAAGCACTATTTATTAGCTAATTCAAGCACACGATTTCTGGTTTCATGTTTGTGCAGTTTGTTTCTGAAAGCTTTAAGAAGGAATAACACACCTCCGGGGGACACTAGCAACATTTTTTGTCCAACCTGCGGAGTCCAATTTTGTTCTTGCCTTTAGGCTTAGCCCCTGGAGCACAGTTTTCGGTCCTTCTGAACAGGACAGGAATAGGAAGGGAAATTTAAAGAAGCTCAGAAGAGCGTTTCAAAATTGCAACATTTGGGAACAGTTTCCCAAATGAGGACAAAAACCAAGCACACAGATGGAGCTGAATGCGCTTATAAAAAGGGTAATACGACAGTGCCTGTGGAAGACGAAAACAAGGGAGCTGTGACCCAAGAGATCTCTTCCAGTCCAGCCTGCCTATGTTTAGATGATGATGACACCAAACTGACCAAAAACTGTGGAAAGATCTCTAAGCCTCTGACATTTTTTCATTGCTTGCTTTCAGAGTATTTAGAAACTGAACCCCGGGACAAAAAAAAAATGAGCACATGTTGATACTGAAGATCTGGAAAAGTTTACCAAAGGCAATGAAACGAACAACATCTATTAGCATACTTTTGTTCCAAAATAAGTCTTATGGCTAAAACATGACAATTACTATACCAGTCCCCTCTTGGTAACAGCTGGTGAAGATCTCTCTTTCTCCATCAACTTGTAAATACTGCCTATGACCTAGAAACCGTACGTGGCAGGGTCTAATCATGCCCCAACAGTGCACAGGACCTGGCAGATTTCAAGGCACCCTACCGACTGATTTGACATGGTAATTACTTCACCCACCAGTCCTGAAGTGAAATAGAGCAAATATTTAAAAAAGCTAAAGAAGGCTATTACACAACATGTTCAGGACAGGAAATGAGAACACTTTAATCAATTTAAACTTGGATATGCCTTGGCAGATTAAATGGCAGACTAAACAGTGGCAAAAAAAACCCTGAACCAATTTCACTTCTCTTGTGAAGGCCCAGCCAGATATTGGGTTATTTTGTAGGCACTCAGGACCTCAACTTTAAATCCTGATAAAGAAAGACGTCTCCAATGCACCGTGCTCCCTGGACACAAGGGGCTAAGTAGATACTTACAAATACTCCCAGAAGCTGACCAGCTTAATTCAGGGTATTTACTCAAAGTAGTAAATATCTGCAGTATCCTAGAAACTAAAGATAAAAGTTGACATTAAATCACCACAACAGTTTCTGGGAAGAGCCAGGTGCTTCTCAGAAGCTGCAGACTTAACCCGTTTCAAAGCTGTGCTTAGATCCTAATCGATGGTACGCTCAGCCTGATTTCAAGAATACCGGTCAAATGTGTCTATTGGCTACAAAAATGTAACGTCTCCACAGAAGGCATGGTATAGAGAAATGACAAGAGTTGTTTTTAATGACTATAAAGCAAAACCAACTCTAAGACCCTAAGAACCATAACCACCTGAGAGAAAATAGCCTCTGGTCTCTAAAGGAAAGAATGAGATGACAAGTTTTTTACAGCTTGTCTAGATAAACAAAGATCAAAGCAGCTTCCAGATTACAAACAGTCGAGATAAAGTCAGAATAAGAGGAAAACTAAAATCACCCAACATTTTTAGGCAAGGAAGTTTTAATCTAGAATAATTTTTCCACTTGCCAGAGCCAGAAGAAATCACACTTTCCCTTCCCCTGATTTTGTTCTTTTTTCCACTCAGAAAATAATCATTTTAACTAGGACCGCTAGAATTAAAAATTAAGCTGATCTAAAAATTTAACAGCACTGGGCAGTAAGACAAATCAAACTGCAGGCATAGCATGAGAACACCCTCTCCATTCCTTGTGCTGAGAGGCAGAGGTGAGTATTGCCTAAACCCAACTCCCCAGCTCCACGCCTGCCTGCAACCAGAGCATCTCCTTAAATAGGACATTGCCTTTCTTTTGCCTTCATCTTTCCTTCCTGATGAAAAACCAAGCTTTATATTTCTGCTTTGAGGAACATCCCTGTGAATCTCCCACAGTTTTGCACTCCCTGTGCAGTGTGGCTGGAGCAGCCCAAGGTGTCGGTGCTTGTGGGGAAGCCAGTTGAGGGACCGTATCCAGCCCCATCGGCTCCCAGAGCCAGCACAGCTGGGAGTGGGGAGGCAGCAGCCTGGAATTGGGGTGGCTTAGCCTGGCACAGATCCACACCTTCAGAAAAATGAACTTGAGGAGCTGTTTAAGGGAAACCATGAAGCACATTTCCTCCCTAATGAGTTCTTCCTCAAAGATTAAACCCTGCATCTTGACCACAGCAGAAGGCTCTCCATGATGACATTATTTATTTTCTTTTTGAGCTCTACGAATTGTGCTGGGTAAGAGAAAAATGTGTTGTATCGCAAGGAAGAAGAAACTGCTGAGCATGCATAAAGGGAGTCACAGAGCCCTGATATCCTCAACACTGCAATTCACAGTCCTTTATATTTTCACAAGAGAACTAACCTCGGTTTTGTTACTGTTCTTGTCAATCAATTCCGAGGCAGGAACCTAAATCCCAACTCTTCTCGAGTAACACCGGAGAGGAGCGAATGCAGAGAGAGAGAAATGTTTTTATTTTATTTGTGCAAAATCTCAAAAGCATTGTGTGCCCTGAATGAAATTTGCATGTATAATATTCTTGTAATATGACTGACAAAATAAACAAAATGCACAGAATTATACAACTAAGGAAGAACTTGGCACATGGCTCACAACTCCTCATAGCGAGAAAATGAAAATGAACAATGTGAGGCGAGGTTTCTGGAACAGAGCACTTTTATAATGATTTTCCAAATGCGTCTAGAAATACCTCGCAGCAAGAAGCATTCTTTGTCAGGAGAGTATGTTTCACTGGAAATACAAAGAAACTTGCAACAGTGCTGAGTGGAACAGCAAATACAGTGGGAGCTGGCTAAGCATGACCTACGTGTGTGTTTAAAAAAGACTGCGGTGGACAGTTGGGCTTGAGCCAGCCACGAAACAGGGACTAGTTAGCCAGAAGGCTCAGATTCCTGCTTCCTGAAAGTTTAGGCACTTTGGTTAATCTTCACTTTATGGACAACTTCCATGTTTTAATATGCTAGAAGAGTTAAAAAGAAATACGAGGGAACTAAATGGATTAGCTTTTAATAGCCTCCCATGTCCAAGTTCCCCACAGCCTCTTTAAAAAGGCTAATAATGAAAAAAAATCCCACTACTCCATCCAGACAACTGGATGTTCTCAGTATTACTAGCTAGTCCCCAGATGTTGTGTGGCTGGGGGAGATGTCTCACTACACGACATTATAGTTCTGGTTACAGGTGACTTCTACCAACAGCAATGAACTCAGATGAATCCCTCACTGACCTTACTTATCTGGCACAAATCATGTGAGCAACCTTAAGAACCCAAAGGGGTGCTGGATGCTTTGGTACCTGTCTTAGAGGGGATAATAAATAAACTTTTTTAAACTACTAAAACCAATGTAATCATTCTTTTGCTGAGTCTTGTCTCTTTAGGCAGGTAATGACCACTCCATATATTATTATTTATCATACCATTTTGGTCTTTTTTTTACGATGTTAGATTTTCAGACTTCCGTTTTATTCCTTCTTCAACCGAAGAGGAAGATTCTGACAGGTCAGTATGTTTGTAATTGTATTTGGAGATAGTGTTTGGGCTCGAGATGACTTTAGGCCGATGAAATGGTATCAGATAGGGAAGACAGAAGAAGGGCAACAAAATTTCCTAGCCACTTCTGGTAACATTTCCAACATAGTGTCCTGCAATTTCACAAGACTAACTGTCCTTGCACAATTATAGTGACATAAAACTGGAAAATCAGGTTACGACTGGAGCTTAAAAGTCTGATGAGGCTGCATCCAGAAAGACGACTATGAGCACTTCCCTCTGAAATTCAGAAGGAATCAGATGGAAGGAGATAGCCTTGGCTTTGGCCATTTCCATTGTTTGGGTTTTCTTCCCAGGCAACAGCAAAGTGCCAAGAAGCTCACATATGGATTCCATCCCAAAATAACACCCGTCTGCTCTGTGAAACTATTAAAGCTAGGGATCATGGGACATTTTCAATGTAGTTTCTTTATTATTAATTTGGCAAGTGTTCTGCTTTCTCATAAGCTCGCCCATTCTGCCGCCTTAACACTCCCTCCCCTCCTCTCTCCAATGTCCGAAGCACTAAAGCAAAATAATGAGAGAGCCACATGCTGCTCTCCGCTACACACATGCCACCGCACGAGTTCAAGGAGGCTGCACAAAGACATATGAGGACAGCCCACGGCCAGCAATGCCTACAGAGCTACCTCACTTACAGTTATATGAAAACACCACACATCGCCTATCCAAACGTGTCTGATGAAAAGAGCATTTTCAGACTGGTAAAGATTTTTTTCTCATTTGCCACCTCAATGAACGGATCATTTTAAAGAGACTTTATATATAGCTACCCAAATAGATAAACAGTTTCAAGCCTCATAGCCTGGTTTATATAACATTTCCACCTATTTGCAATCACTGATGATGCAGTATCAATAAAGTGAAGAAACAAAATTAGCAGTGAATAGCCCAGAATTTACGAATTTGAACAAACTAAAATACATCTTTAACCCTAGAAATCAAAACAACCAATTGGTAATTCTTTTGCTTTGTCATTATTAAAGTATATACCATTTTTTTTACCCAGGATCTCACTGTATATTAACAGCTTAAATCACTTAACTCATATTACCACCATAAGATGCTTTGAAAGCAAACCGAATTACAAAACTATGAAGCAACTTATTCAATACTCTATGACCGGTCAGCAGGAGAATTAGGATTAGGAATCATGATGCCACATCCCCCACGCTAGCCAGTAAACAACAGAGCAAGAAAACAAAACTAAAACAACAACAGAAACCCCATGTTCAGGATGAGAAGTCTCAAATTACTCTGATGCAAAATGGTAAAAGCATCCCAAAGTCTGTATGTTTACCAAAAAGGCCATCTCTGCCTTACTGCCCTGTTAAGACAAAACCACAGAATAAAAGTAAATGCAAATACCTGTTTCCTGGATCTTGGTAACTGTCAGTAACAAGAGTGGATGGAACACCAACTTTTTCCATTATTTGCTTTAGCTAGATGTGGTTGCTATTTAAACCCTAAAGAGCTATGTGAGATAATCCAGAGGGTGCCTAGAAGTGCTCACTCCAAGTTAAAAAATAGACACTAGGGCAATTTGGTGGCTCAGAGTCAACCTAGTTCTTGCCTAATTACAATCACGTTAAATGACAGTACTCCTCCAGAACAAATGACCTAGTGATTATCCTCTACCCGGAAAAGTCAACAAGCAGTGCATGAGGGAGGTGGCCTCACAACCACACACACTAAGGAAAAGCTACCTAACAGCTACACATCCATCTTATTTCCGAATTAAAATGTATGTTGCCAATAGCACAGTAACATCGTATCCTCTTACCAGTGACCTCTGCTAGAGAATGAATAACATCTAGCTTGTATATTAATTCATCTTTAGACCTCACCTCCAACAGGCGCCAACAATGTTGTATAACAAGGTTTGTGGCTGATAGTAACACTAGCTAACCAAAAGTCTTAGTTAAAGTCATCAGAAATACCCTGAAGATTAGACCCCACCACTTCTCCTCCCCTACAGATTTTTCTGATTCGTGATGTTGCTTTTATGCCCCTTGAACTCTACAGCATAGCATACATGTTCATTTCGCAAGCTTTGCTTAGTTCATTAATAACCTCAATACTCTAATTTCTTAAGCAGCTATACAAACTGATCCAAACAGCACACAAAACTTTTGGGAGGAAAACAGCTATGAGAGGAAAACAGCTATAAATATTTGATTTTGAGCATTCTTGCCTATGGCATTCAGACATGATTATGATATAGTCATCACACTCTGAGTCAGTATGCATTACACCAGTTAAACCAGTCTCAGCTGGGATTTCTGCCAACAATATTATATGTTGAACATCCATCCATCAAGTATGATACAATAAGAAGTGCAACACCTGAAAAAACACATGAATGACCACAGTAAAATACGACTATTAGAGTGGCATCTTCAGAGCTAATTTTTTTATATTTTTTTAAAAGTTTCATGCCCACAAGAACATTATTTTTATTTTTTAAGGTAAATTGTTTTGCTTGGATTGGAAAATTTTCCCCTTATTTTATGCTGCTTCAGCATTTACAATTCAAGCATATAAAATCTGGCATAGTTCATGAGAACCAGGAAGGTAAATCAATTGGTCTAGGTATCTCCACTGATACGAAGTAAACATGAAGTAAACAAACAGTGAAACAAGTTTTTAAAATTTCACACTTCAGAAAACCAAGCATTACTAGCAGCATTTAGAAAATCCCAATGAATGACTTTGAGCCCAACTGGGCTTCCAACATTGGTATCAAAAGCTAGCCCCAGTTATGCTCATCTGTAAATGTGGCCCAGCTGCCAAGCTCCTCCAGCCTTCCAGATTGGGCCCATAAAATCACTGGGACCAGCTTTAAGGTAAAAAAATTTCATAGTTTTAAATTCAATGTTCTTTTTTATTGTTTTTGTTTCTAAGTCACTTTACATTCATGTTTTCAAGTTTTTTTTCTTTAGCTGCTAGATTAAGAAGAACAGACAGAAAAAAAGAGACTGAAAGAGAAAGAAAAACAAAGAGAAAGAAAAAGGAAGGAAGAGAACGAAAAGAATCTTGACAATGAATGCCTTGTCTTTTATATCTCTTTTTCATAAAATTGACAGTGCTTCAGCAATATCCAACAGTCAGAGCATACTTGGACCTCAATGAAACAAATTTACATCCTAGAACTGATGACTGTGACCAGCACACATATTTTACATCTGAAAAATTATTAAAATACTAAAAACTACAATATAAAACAACAAGGGGAAATAACTTCAGTCCTACTCTATCATGTTAAGTCTGCACTTATCTTTTAAGTAACATCACATCTGTTAACACTAAGATAACAAAAAATACTAGAAATAGAAATCTGACAACACTGCCTGTGGAATGAGGTTGTTTCAGATTCTTACAATACTGGATTATCAAAATAACTCCCATGAAACTGGTACACCAAAGCCATTAATAGCACAGATTTATACTACAGTCTTGGCATCAGGTTTTCTCATTCTCTCCCATTCTCTCCCTCTCTCTCTTTAAAAGAGGATAGTAATTTCAAAACGAAAATGTGCCTCTCCTTAATGTATTTCCACTGTTGTGCTTTCCATGAAAATCTGAAGTGCCAGCAACATTTCTGCTCAGTATGTTTTGAATAAGACATTTCTAGATTCTAAAATGGGATACTTAAACTGTACCACAGACTAATTTTGAACTACCAGATCCCAGCTCCTAGTGGAAAACCCTCCTTTAAATGAGTGCATTCTCATCTTCCATAAGGAAATTCTTTCTGAAAGTTAAGATTTCTTACATGAGTAAGGGTAAACATGATGAGGACTTGAATGTGTGAGCTCTTAAGGACAAGTACTGCTTCCTTTGGATCTTGTACACCACTTAGCAGACTGTCAGCACCTAACCATAACAAATGTTGAGGAAGTATTTAGAAAAAAAAAAATAGGCCTTACTCTGACTTCATTTCCATCAGTCTAAATCAGGAGTAACACAACTAAAGTCACAGGTAAAATTATAACACAAAGGTAAACCTGTCAATGACTTCAACAAGGTGAAGATTTTTTGCCAGGGAATGGTATAAAATCCCTCTCTTTTTACGTTACGTTCATTAGATGTTTCCATATCTGACAAACCAGCTGACACTGAGAGACTCAAATAATGCCACCACTTAAGACATGTTCCCAAACATATTCACTGGAAATTGGAAAGCTTCAGAAACGCATCACAGGATCCATTACTTAGCCTTACCCATTGCAACTTGCACAACCTGGCCTATCATATGATGCTAAGGCGTTTTTCTCTAATTAGATTCCATGTGGAAACTCAAAAGATAGCACTTCCAAAACACTTCCAAAACTGTATATGAATCACAAATGCAACGTGGCATTTAAGCAAGAGGTTGGGAAACTTGACTTCTTTTTCTGTTTCTATATCAGACATACGTCTCCCCAACTCCTGCTGAAAAAACATCATACTGCATGACTTCTCAAATTAAACAAGCTAAACTTTGAAGATACACCTCCCACAAACAGAATACTGATAATTACTTGATGCGGTTGTTTTTAACTGTGTAACGGTCCAGACATCTGATAAGGATACAGACTACATCCATCTTCTATGCTCTATGCCTGGAACCTTGAGAGCTGTGGGCTAAATTCTAGGCTCAACCAAACCTCCAATGTGATCTTGTGAAAACAATCTAGTGTCTGTACTTTGATTCCCAAACTATAAAATGAGAGTGGTAATGTTTCTTTTATTCCGTACTCTATCTTGTTTATTTAGACTGTAACTGTTTTACAGCAAAGATGGTTTTAGGCACACCTACCACAGAAAAGGAGGCTGAGATCTTGCCTAGTGCTTCTACATGCTTCTGTGGTGCATGTAGAATCATACTAGATATAATGCTCAAACACTTAATTTCTGATCCCATTTGATTTCCTCCTTATTCGTATTTGTGCATTCCAGTGTCTAAGGCTATGCTCTCCCAGTGTGCACTGCAATAATTACTATAACACTTCTGCCACTGAGTATTTCTTGACTTGAAAGCTTCTATCCCAAAATCTAACTTTGATTAATCTTTCGACTGCATTAAGAAAGGATACCCTCGCTTGCTCTAGTACAACAGTACTCTGCTGTTTGTAAATTCCTGCAGGCCAATACTGTGCTATCTTCTGAGTTCTCTTCTACTAACACTTCTGCAAGAAAGGTGAGAATGACTTTTCTGTTTTACCAACAAGCAAAAACCAAGAAATGTGGGGTTTATGCTTAGTTTATTTCCCCCTGACTCAGCATTTTAGTTTTGGGGTTACATGAACAACTTACCGGTGATAGGCTTCCCGGCGGTACTTTTTCAGAGCGTGCCCATCCATGTTTGCAGGGAGATCTGCTGCATTCTGGAGTCGGTCGCTCCATGAGGTTGTCATCTTCAAATGCTTATATATTTCTGAAAGAGGCAGAGGAGAAAAGCTTGCTTAAGTTCAAGGTTTGTTTCACCAGAAAGTTGTCTGTTTCCTGGTACGAAGAGATGCAATGCCACTCAGGAAGTCTTACAAAGTACCCGGTGGAATGATCTGAGTTTGCAGGTCAAGTAAGATGCTTTCCTTTCAGATGTTTGATGAGATAGGGTGTTAAAAGAGAGAGCTGGGAAGGCTTTTCCACATGGCTGGAACTGCAAAGATATTCCTATCCGTTGTGGTGAAAATGCGTTTAGAAACAGAGACCTTGTTTTCATTGCTGAAAAGGGGTATTTTTTGACCCTAGAGTTACTAATATGCATTAGCTACAGGTGATGGAAAACCTACCCTTTATACATGAGATAAATTAGGCAGGGCAAACCCTACAAACTGACTGACCTTGCCACTTTCACCACACAGTAAAAATAAAGAGCCTTGTGCCTGGCCATTTGATCTCTAAGCAAAGACAAAGCTTCAAACTGACGCTAAATTAGCAGAAACAATTGGAAGGAAAGTAGAAAGATGATCTTTTGTTCTCTGCAGGTCAGCCGCATTCAGACAGAGCAAGAACGCACTGCAAATCTGTAACACCAGCAATGCAAATATTCACCAACAGATCTTCACAAACATCTGCACCCCTTCACAAGTACTGGTTGCCAAAACCAAACCACTGGACAGTTCTTCTCATTAGGAAGGCCCTGCAGTGAGGAAACAGGGGTACTTTTCCCAATTGTGTTATTAGCACACTGGGGCAATCCTGCTCACCCCCTCCTCCAGCCAGATACATGTCCGGCTGTGTCCCTGGCACCAGGTGGGATGATGAAGCAGCCCCACGGTGAGCCAGTTCAGCTCACCAGTCCAAGTCCTCACCCATCAAAACTAACTGACCAAAAGCAAACAAAAACTGGGTAGTTTGCCACTGGTCAGCAGGCTGAACCCAGCTCAACCTGCCACAACGCTATCATTAGAGCCAGTGCGAAGAACGGGGTGGGAGACGCATCCCACAGTTACACCAAATTAGGTATAACATGAAACCACATTCTTGTGTAACCCACACAACTGCTGGACCGCAGGGCTTAGCTTGTTTGCTCTTCCTTAAAAGAAACAAAACCACCCACAAGCTACACGGGTAATGATACAGCAACCATTTCTAGACACCTTTAAAATACGACTGCCCTCATTTTACAGAAGGGAAACTAGATGATTTCAGCAAAGTAGAGAGTAGAGCAAGTGTCCAAGCCAGCATTAGAAGTCACGGTGCTTTCGGCGGTCACATGCGTGCTCGCTCTCCTAGAGGAGATATGTATAATTTTTTAGTTTTAAATTTGATTAAAGAGCAACAGTTGCAATTGCCAGAGCATTTGTTAGTTGTTGGTCATAAAACCATTTATGACCAGCAACCTACTAGCTGCTGGTCATAAAAATCAAACAGACGGCAAACAGCTTGTCTGTAAAAAATATGTTCCTCCCTCCCCCAGCATTCTCTGCTTGTCTCCCGGTTACTATAACCAAGGTTTACAAATGCATCTTCTGCCACATCCTAAAGGTCACCAAATTTAGGCCCTGGCAGGCAGCCCAAGGGACCGCATGCCAGAGCTGAGAGCTCTCCCCCCCGAATTCCCTGCAACACACCCAGGAGAGGAGGTCACCACAGCGAGAGGGCGACGGGCCATTCCAGCCAGCCGCAACTTCCACAACAGGGCATGCAGGGAGAAGCCGCTTCTAAAATAGCCCAGGCTCCAGCCACCGAGGGCTTACAAGTAATTGCCAGCTATTTAAGCCTTGCCCAAAGGCAGATGGAAGGCAGCACAGGGCACAGAACTAAACAGCCTGCAAGCACCAACCCGTTCCACTTCAAAGGCAGGGCACTGCCTGCAGCAACGCTCCTTACGGGCAGCAAGGGCTGCAGCAGTCCTGATGGAGGAGAGGGGCCTCGGGAGAGCAGCAGTGCCCGTGCAAGAGTGACAGACTCCAGGTCAACAGCCGAGACACATGCGGCACAGTGAGGGATCTGGTATGACCCCAAGACTGCAAACTACAGAAAGGGCTTGTGTCCCGTGAGGGTGGAAAAATCATCTACTCCATGGACGTTTCAAGATGGTCCAGAACATCACTACCTTGGTCTTACCTGGAGATATTTTAAAGCTACTAACCCAGAGCTACAGATTCAGATCCAAAAGACATATATATTTAAGGCCTCTAAAAGGCAAGTTAAATAGCTCTGAAAAAACTGTTGCATGGCTGGCCTTATGACTCGTAGACAGGTCCAGGTCTAGGTCTTCCAGCTGAAACAAGTCCAAATCCAAGCTTCCTGCCATTTAGAAGGGCTACACTATTCTGCTTACCCAGCCAGACACATAGCAAGATTCAAAGATCTACACCCACAGCCAAAGCCAGAGACTTTCCATTCTGCCAGCCTCTTCTTCCCACTTCATCTGCTTCCCATCACCATCATACCACATCAGAGATGCTGACAGAGGTACTAGGACAGGACTGCTCCCAACAGCCATCCATGCCAGACACCTGATAGTTTGCCAATTGCATTCTAAAAAATATCCTAAAATCCAGATGGCAGAAGAACTTTAGCAGGTTACCTTTAATAACAACCTTTCTAAAATGAGGAATCAGTGAAGCAGTTTGAGCTCCTATGTGATAAACTCTCCGCTACAGTAGGAGAAACCAGACTGCATCAGACACGCACTGTGTGCGCTGGGATTCAAAAAGTTGAGACCTGAGGAAACCACAAAAATCTGAATTTCCATAATTAAGCAAGAAAGGCCTGAATTATTTTAATGTTCCAGCAGTATTTTGCTGTAGCTGTGATGAACAGAGTTCATAGGCAGGACAAGTTTGTAGACAGAGGCAATATCTTTTATTAGACCAACTGGTATGGCTGGAAAAAATAGACGAGCTCTTGGGCATACAAGCTTGTCTAAGTTTTCAAACTCTATCAGTTGCTCTAATAAAAGATATTACCTCTATCTTCAGGCTTTGCCCTGATTTATTTATTAAAATCTTTCTTTTAATGTTCACACAGCATAAAATAAAAAAATCTTATGCTGAAGTTTTGTATTACATGAACTCAAAGGCACTCTTACAGCTTAGCAGGCTCCACTGGCGGTGTGACAATAGCTTACTGCTCTGAAATAAAACAGTAACAACTGAAAAAAGAGATTGTGATGGATGTTCCCCACCCAAAAGTCTTACTCACACAAAAAGTCTCACGGACTTCAATGAAATTGTTCTGATGCTTCAAAGGTGTAAAAATCAGCCTACCTGCACGGGTAAGAGATATGGGACCTGATCCCTGAATACAAATTCCTTCTTCCAAATAGAGAGAGAAAAATAAGAAGGGCTGAATCACTACATACACTTGTAAGCCACTGGAATAAACATCTAAGAGAGCGGGCAGCCAGCCAGGCAAGATTCTCAACTCTGAGCAACTGAAATACGATGCATCTTTCTTTAGTTACAAATCTATTTTTGAAATCAATAACCTGTAAATAGCTTCACATAAAAATAGAAATCTTTACATAGATAAAGCATGTCAGAACACCTCCCCGTAATTTATTGCAAACATGCTCCTTGCTAGTGCAGTCTTAATAAAGCATCCGATAGCATTTATGGTACAGGTTTAATTTTAAAAAAGTATTTAAAATCTCAGCATCAAAGCTTTGATACAGAGCTACTATCCAGCACATATGCTTTGGTCCAAAAGAACATGATATTTTTAGCACATACTTTGAAGTAAGTCCATTTGCTTCTTTTGTCAGGTTTTGGCTGATTTCAAGTATTATCCATAGTGTATTTTTTTCAAGTACTCATACATATAAAATAACATGTCCAGAAGCATTCCCCTTCAAGTTTTACTATTATTTTTCTTATCTTTTTGGCCAACAAACAGTTAGAAATTTCTGCACCTGATAATACTTGATGTGTTCAGGTTAAATGCACTGCCTGTATTTTTTTCTGAGTTTGTTTTAACACTTTGATGATGCAATGGCAAATCAGAGGCACATGCACTAAAATGTAGACATGAACAAAAAAGCAGTGACAATCCCACTTTGTCCAGGATATTCTCCGAGAACTTATATAGCAGAAAACAAAAGCATCGCTAACCAATCCCAAGGTTGTAGCTTACTCACACTGATTTGCCATACACTGTATCTGCCTCTTCTCACACATTCTGCTTTAAGAATCCTTAATAACTTGCAAGTACGACCCACACATGCATGTGCACAGTGGAAAGCGAACAGAAAGAAAAATCATCACACCTAACATTAGCTACTTAAAAGCTTTGTTTCTAGTTGGAGGCTGTGGGTGTACAGACAAGTCTCATGGTGCCCTTGCCAAGCCTAGAGCAGTTCCTGGCTCCCCACTGCAATGCTGCTCCATCTCAGGTGGCTTTGTGGGGTCTCAGCAAGGGAGTAATGAACCATGTTAAAATACCAAGAAAGGGAAAAAGCAAAGTGAGCAGGATTTATGTTGGCTTGTTCAAGACTCAGATCAAATTCCTGGTCCAGGTCATGGCATGGCCTCATAAACAGGGAGGAGAAAAACAGTTTTCTTCTGCAGCTGAGAGGACTGTCCATGTAAGGGTGGTTAAGAAAAGTGAGTGACTCGCTTTCCAGGAGCATCCCTCTCCCTCCACCAAGGGCAGAAGTAGCTTGCATCTAGGTTAGGCTAGACAGTTGGGACAGCTAGCATCAGAGGAGGTGAAACCCACTCAGGTTAGCATCATATCCTCTGATCCTCTGACAACCTGGGATGGACTGCAGAAAGTGGCCAGGACTGTGCCATCCCCCTCAACAGCATCTCCTACTGCCACTGTGCGATCAGGGGCTGGGCAGGCTTCTGGCCTCACCCGGCACGGCAGTTCCTACGCCTGCGATCCCAAAGCACTTCACAAACTCTTGTTCACATAATACATTTAGGGGCAGCAAAAGGTGCTGTCCCCGTTTTGTCAGCTAAGGATAGCAGGGCACAGAGAGGGTAATAACACAGAGCAAGTGGGAATCAAATGCAGAAGTCCTAATTCCTCAGTCTCTGTGCTAATAACCAGTCTGAGCTCCTACCGCTGTCAGGATGAATCAGAGAGATACACTGCATCTTCCTTGCACAGTATAGTTGAACATAAATTCAAATTTCAATATTTAGCACCAAATGGCAGACACTGAGAGGTCAGCTAAAAAGTATATTAAATATAATTTCATGCTTAACATTGCCAGCTTCATAAATACAAGCATGCCTTGATACATGTGCCCTGCTTCAAACTGCACAGTAGGAATAATACCTAAACTGATACACCCTTAGCAAGCTCAAATCTCTACACATTCCTAAACATGCTTGACTTCTCCCTATCCAAACCCTGCATTGACCCCTGGCTCTCCCATGTTGCACCCACACTCCCAAACTATTTACTCGTTTGCCGCGCAACCATTTCAGTCCCCTCTTCCACACAACCATTTCAGCCTCCTCTCGAGCTCAGGCTGTGCTGGATCCCACCCGCCACGCCCACACTGAAGCTCTCTGCAAAGGCAATGAATCAGTTCACGTATAAATACCAACAGTTACTCCTCCTCCCCCAACGTGCTGGCCCTTCGATGGCTACCTCCCTGGAACAGTCCCTTCTGTGCAGGCTCCCGTCTCAGCCAAGCGGTGACTCAACGCAGCTAGTGTCCGGGAGGGAAGAGCCCTAAAACACTGCATGAACCCCAACTTTGTGTATCACAAACTCACTGAAGGGATGTGGCAGACAAGAGACAAAGGTGAGACATCTTAGGGCTGCGAGAAGGCAAGGTGACATACACTTTCTAGAACTAAAAATGCCAACTAATGAGAAAAAAAAAGTCTGTTAAGTATTATTTCTGAAACCCAGGAGAACTGTTCATATGAGCTAAATACCGAAATCTCTGCTTACGCTCTGCTTGGGAAGAACAATGCAGAGAGAATGGGTGGGGGACTCCCCAGTCCACATTTTAATGTTCCTGATAACTCAAAACTACAGGTCCCAGATGTACAGAAGTCAGTATGACCACAGAATCTAGGAGTACCATCAAAACACACTAGAAAACAGGACAAACTACTCCTTTAGCTCCTACCAGTGCAATGTAAAAAGAAAAAAGTCTTGTGATAAACCAACTTGCAAAATCTGGTGGAGTTCCCACTTTTGCAGAGCTAAGGACAATAAAAAGGAGATTTTTAAAGCATGGTAGGAACAAGATGAATCCTAGCAAGGGAGCAGAGGCATTACTGAACAGAGATGAGGAATAATGCAGAAGGGGTAGAATTCGTCAAGAAATATTTCTAGTTTGCATTGAAAAAAAAGAATGATAGTGTGTTAATCCCTCGATGATAACGAAGTATGTTCCATTCAATTTGCAACCAAAGAGAATGTTACAGAATACACATCAGAGATGAACATGGTTAACCAGCCAGTCTGATAAAGTCTCCCCCGGCATCCTAAAATAATCAGCTGAATATATTTTAGGCTACGTCAGCTTTACCTGATGGCAAACCTAGGAAATGTACTGAAAATGACAACACTGGATTCAATTAATGAAGAGTTAGAAGACAAAAATATAATCAGTCTTGGTCAATGTATCAGTTACACTAGGTATCTAGAGCACGTCTACAAATTCTTGAAGACTGAGAACTATCTGTACATACGCATGACACAAACCCCAAAGCAGCAGGCTTCTGACTCGCTCTGAGCTGCAGGGATTGCACGGATGCCGAACAACGCTCCGATCTTATTCTGAATTGCAGCCGTATACACCAGCTCCAACTGTGCGCACAGTTCCTCTCCTTTCCCCCGCAGCTCTGGGATGACAATTCAAACCACTCTGTGTTTTACTGCCAATGCTTCTGCTTAATAGCCAATAGCAAATTGTTTCCAAAAGGTGTTTTCAATTAGTGATGCTTTTGGAAAATTAGTATGTCCATGACTTGAGACCTCTGGCAACACTGGAAAGCCCACAGTTTCCAAATATAAGCAGTAAAGCTTGTAAACGACCTAAACCAGAAAATTGACTTTTTTTTTTTTCTCCTTGTGCCTAAAGTTAAGTTCTTCAGTTGAAGAACAACTACTTCTGGGTGGCTGCCTCTCTGACAGCAAGGCTTCAGATTCAGGACAAAATATGCTCTTCCTATTAGAATATTAAATTACTTCCAAGAGACACTTCAAAGCGTACTCTCAGCTCATGATAATTAATACTTGAGGTTGGCTTTAAGCAGGATAATTCTGTATGCCCATTACAGAGTATTAAAGAGGTAGAGATCTGCTGTTGAGAACCTGTTAAAGTTAACCACAGCACATGTATTGAGCTCACAGTAGATCCCACTTGCAGTATAAAAAGACCCACTGGATTACGTTAGATTGATAACACTCTCCTTGCTCCATAGATTGTACTAACCCTCCAAGCTTGCAATCTCCGACGCTGGCTTTGAGTCCTCCTGTAGGAAGAGGGTAGCTGTTTCTCTTGGGCACCACCGCAGTGCTAATATCAATGAAGCTGCTTTTACCAAGCGCGTGCTTTTAGTGAAATTGGTAAAGCACTCCCAGTCATACATTTATTTGACTATGGTCGACTGATAGACGATGGTAACTCATGGGTTATTTCTGGATGGGTAAGGTATAAGAAGGGAGAATGCTACTCATGTGGTTTATTATAGGATTTGATTTAATTTCAGGCTGAATTTTATCTCTGTCATAAAGCCAGATGCTAAAGCAATGGCTATATATCAAATACGTTGTAAAATATATTTAACAAAACCCTGCTTATTTCACATGGATTTTTTTATCAGACTATTTCTACTGACAACCATATCCACAGAGTGGCTGCATAGTGCCTAGAGCTTCAGTAATAATCCAGGACCCAAATGCATTAGACGCACTAAAAAACACAGACAGATACATTTGGAGTTTCTTCGGGTGACCATCCATTTCTATCCAAGGAGTTCTATTCATTCAGGAACTCCAAGGAGCACTAGTTATTTAAAATATTTTAAGCATTATTTAATTATCATCAATTTTATGGGTGGCTAGAAAGGAATTTGGAAAACTATGAAATCCGCAGTGCAACTCTGTGAGGAGCAAACCTCAAATCTGGCCCGCTCTGAGTACCATGAGACCATCCATTCTCCTCATTTATCTATAACTGAGTTTACTGCCTTGAAACGGGAACCACAAATTCTCCAGTGAGCTAATTAGCATACTTTCTAGCTTCCATATAGCTCATGCTTCTCGGTATTTCCTGCAGAATTACCATTTTAGTTAAGTCATTTCCAACATACCGTTGCTCACACGAACAGTTTGTTAGAGTTAATGCTAGTTCTCCACTGCTCTAAGTCTAGTGTGCCTCGTATCGTCCCACCGCTAGAAAAAAAGGAGGAGGACCACACTTAAGGAATGTGAGACTTGATTGAGAAGAGCAAGAGCTATGCCACAGAGAAGAATCAGCAAACATGAGCTCTCAAAGAAATGCTGCGACTGCAGATCAAATATGATCCTTGGATGTACAAGGCTACCAAGCAGGACTCCATGTGCCTATCTGTCACTGCTACAAACACTGCTGGAAAACTGTCTTCAGCCAGCTGTCCCCATTCAAGAACGCTACTGATTATATTGAGGGAAGAATAAAGCTGTGAAAGAGAGTAAGGTTGGAGTGGAAGATTGCCAATTTACAGAAAGCAGCTCTGCAGGTGATTTGAAAATAGTCTAGAAGCATTTACGTACAGGAAAGCAGCGTGACTGTGGAGGGCTCTCAGTCTAGCAATGACAGAACAAGAGGCCGTGACTGTAAAGTAAATAAATCCACACAAAAAAATATTAACAGAGAGGACAGTTAATTATGAAACAACTTAACAATTTCTGAAGTAGTTTTTCCATCACCAGTCGGCTCTGGGAGCGGGTGATGTTTAAATCCTTTTTTTCACAGAGTCAAGAATTAATGCAGAAAAGTCAAACAGCCTGAGCTACCCAGCAGGTCAGTCAAACTGAGTATCATGCCTCAGGTGACTCTTCCTCACCTTATAAATCAATGTATCAGTGAATAAGAGGCTGAGGCACAAGCAATATTGGAAAGAACCCTCCAGAGAGTGGTTTAACCTGGAGAGGAGGTAAATGGACAAACAAAGGCTCTTCTGAGCCAACACCAGAGTAAACCATGCACCCTAATGGCCCTGGGAAACTCGCTTCCTTGAGAAAAGGTCTTCAGCAGCCTGCAGCAACCTCTGCTGCGGAGGTTCCCAAACTGCGGTCCAACTGAGCGCCTGCCAATAGCAAGCATGGACCTGGCTAAGAAGATGTTGTTCTCACTGCTTTTTGTTTCCAGCTGTTAAATTCCAGTAAGAAACCCGTAAGATAATTCAAATACTTTACTCACACTGTTTTCCCGTAAGCAATTGCTCTGGTTGCACAGGGTCTTGAAAGATTAAAAACTAGAGATGAATTTGATCCCTCTGCTGTAATACAGTCTACCCTAAAGAAAATATTTAAGAGTTCCTATTTGCTTTAGCTGAAAACTGGGAGGTAATCTTTGACGCAAATGCCCACCAAAACAGGAATTCAATGTTTGACCGATATCTGCAAATACTGCAAATATACATTGCTAAAAAGATGAAGCATGACAGCGTGCTAGCTGAGCTGCAGGTTAACATACACAGCACAAAAGGGAGAAATGTCAGCATGGAAGTGAACACTGAATTCCGCAAATCAGAAAGGAAAGTCAAGATAAACTTTTCTATTCCAACTCTGTTCTTTTACATCAGAACAAGCTGAAGCACCTTTAGCAACAAATAAACTTGCTGGCAAGAATTGACAAATATAACCCCTGGCTACTCAGCAGCCAGAACATGGCTCCCCCTTCTCAAAGGAGCCTGCCGGTTTCTTCCATCCCCTTCAGCTTGTTACCTCTAAGTAACACTCCTTGTGTTCAAACCTGTGCGAGCATCTATTACCAACTCGGGATAGCTGAACACCTCTGTGTGAGTTAGTTCCCAAAGAGAGAGAACAAGATGAGACGTGCCATGCCCAGAGAGAGAACTGGAAAGCCATCCATCCACATACCGATTTCAAACCAAGGAACAACTGCCACTCTGATCTGCTACTAAGGATTATACAACAGTAGCTCTTTTGGCAGCAGATCACGGTGTTTCAAAACAATGACGCTTTTCATTAGATTCCACTGTGTTTCAGGAAGCAAATACAGACTTAACGGGCCTTTCCAGAAGTGCAGTAGCAACCGCCAAAGTATTTGAGGTGCACAACTCCGATCAGTAGCACAGTCATTCTGAAAGCATGCAACTGGGTCAGCTTGGATGACGTCAACAGCCAAAAGTCCTCTTTATCTTCTAAACACTGAAGGTGAGGGAGGACATTTTTATTGGCTTTCCTTACTGACTGTGCTTACTGGTAAAAAACCCTCTTGTCTCTGAAGATCATGGTCCCTGCTTCATTAATATTTTATAGAAAAAGCAAAGATACTGAAAGCTTATTCTGGCTTTTTTCTAATCTTTGAAAGTAAAAGGAAGAATAAGGATGATTTTTTAAAGACACTTGAACCCACTTCCATGCTGGATGGGCCTCTCTACACGTTTATGGGCTACATAAACAGATGTGACAGCAGAATCAGCATCAGAACCATCTCCGCAGGCTGGAAACATGACTTGACATCTTCAGCTCTGGCTGAAAGCGGTCCCTGCTCAGCCCAGGTGTGGATAGCCAGCTGGCTAGTCAGCACGAGTCTCAGGGCTCTGGACACAACGCTCGTCAAGGGACGTGCTGCTGACTAAAGCAGCTGGCATACTGGAACTGGGGAACACTGGCTCCTCCTTCATAAAAAAAGTTACTGAAAATAAACACTGAGAACAACAGCTGAAGATGATCTGGTAATTCTGAGAGGTGCTCTGTCAAAACCAATGAGAACTCTTTTTTTCCTGCTAAGAGTTTTCTTTCTCAGAGCCATTCCCTTCTCCTCCCACCTTCTTTAAGGAAAAAGCTTACCAAATGGTCATATACTAACTTGGTCTCTCTTCCTTTTGAGATCTTACCCACCAATAACAGGCAGATCATTGACAAAAACCCCCATCTTTCCAAAAGAAGGAGGATGAGCTGAGCACTATGGAACTAAGCCAGACACAGGAGAGAAAGCCTTAATACCCAGCAAGGCCACAGACTTCATATGCAAAACTCAGCCAGTTTTCAACTTGCTGTTTGTCCACAAAACACAAACAAGATAAAATAATGATACTCCTCAGTTATAAAGGCCACTGTGAAGATGAATACAGAAATCATTTAGCAAAGAGGATATTGATTCTCAGTTATCCTAAAATACAGGGCTTTAGACATATACTAGCCTACTACACATTTCACGGGCTTCCTACTTTTGTCCTTAATAAAGGTTACCCATTTCTCTTCCAAGAAGCCTTCCCTGAGGCTGATCTAGCCTTTCAGGCGAGAACGGCAAGAGTCTTCTGCATCCAGGCTCAGCTCATCAAATTCACTCCTGGGCTGGCTCTAACACTCTCCTGAAATGCTGAAAAAAGCCAGAAGCTGGTGAAGGGTCTAGAGAACAAGTCTTATGAGGAGCGGCTGAGGGAACTGGGGTTGTTTAGCCTGGAGAAGAGGAGGCTGAGGGGAGACCTCATCGCGCTCTACAACTACCTGAAAGGAGGTTGTAGCGAGGTGGGGGTTGGTCTCTTCTGCCAAGTAACAAGCGATAGGACGAGAGGAAATGGCCTCAAGTTGCGCCAAGGGAGGTTTAGACTGGACATTAGGAAAAATTTCTTTACTGAAAGAGTGGTCAGGCCTTGGAACAGGCTGCCCAGGGAAGTGGTGGAGTCACCAACCCTGGAGGTATTTAAAAGACGTGTAGATAAGGCGCTTAGGGACATGGTTTAGTGGGTATGGTAGTGTTGGGTTGACGGTTGGACTTGATGATCTTAGAGGTCTTTTCCAACCTTAATGATTCTATGATTCTATGATTCTAAGTACAACTCCCTCCTTCTCTATGTTCCTCCTAGTTCAGTAACCACAGGTACCCCTCACCTGAGCCACACAAAATCCTCTTTCTCCCCAATCCGGAGGCTGGACATGTACTTATCATGGAGATCAGAACGGTGTGTACTCAAAACCTTTCCTGCACTCTGTTCTTAGCAAGCAGTCCCACACAGCAGCTCCTGGCCGATGAGACGCAAGCTACACACAGATCTACCAACTAAGCAAGCACAAAGATGAAAAAACAGGGAATGTGAAGTCTGTAGGTGTTCTGAAGTGTTCTTAAGGTGTGAAGTTCCCCTCTGCATACAGAGCACAATTAATTTCTTTTCTGACCTGTTTTTTTAATCAGAAGCAAACATAGCAATTATAGTCTGCCTGATTACAAATGAAATTACAAGTCTGCCCTTAGGGCACAATAGTGTCCCTACCTAGGTGTTATCAGCCCCCAAATCTCATTTAATCTTGAGAAATGTATAGTCCTGAGGCACCACTGCAGGGAACTCTATAAGTAAACTAATTTTACGAATACTTTCTCCGCAGTATTCCCATTCTTTTCTGAAAGACTGCTAATTCACACAGCATTTCTTAGGCAACCTACGTAACTTAATTCATCAGTAAAATAACTGAACATCTATGATGACTTTAAGCTTCTGCTAAGTCTCTGGCTTCTCTTTGATAACCTAACTGTCTCAGCTTTATCAAGTGATACCAAAGGCCTACATTATACTGTTTTCCAACTGTATCAACTTTTTTTCTTCGGAAACTTTTTACTACCCCATCCAAGCAAAACACAAACCACCAAGTTCACTTGAGGAAAACAAAGTCATCTTTCCATGGTCCCTTCAGCCCACTGTTTTTTAATAGGTTAAATCAATCCTGCTGACATAGGAGACTGTTCCCTGGCAGGAGCTGAGGAGGACACACATAGTGCTCTCTCTGTACTTTTCTCAGCGTAGACGGTGCTCAGAGGGAACACGGATGAAGTGACAGACCTAGTCCATCAGCTGTGACCTGGAAGAAACGGGTGAGAAAACATTAACAAACAACTAAGAAGACATCGTCACCAGAGCCGAGAGTTCCCGACGCTGAACTGGTCGCTGAACTCTGGCCAGGACTTCTCTCTTCCGGGAACCTCAAGTATCTTCTTAGTGTAGACCCGAAGACTCATTCAACAGTGCGGTCTTGTGCTCCTGCTGCGGATGAGCAAACAGCTTGAATCCCCTGGGTTCCGAGATGCATTTAAAAAATGTTTGTCCCAAGCAGAGTAGTACGACAGTCCTGATTCACTGAGAAGGACTTCTTTTTCAGCATGTTACCTGATCTACTGTAGCTGCTGAAAAAAAGCTGACCATGCGCCCAGCCAGCACAAAGCTTCCTATGCAGCCACAGAAATGCCTCCTTCTAATTGCTTTCAAAACAGCAATTGAAAAAAATCCCAGCCTGGCTCTGAGCGTCACAACACGGGAAGACAGTTCTCTACATGTCCTAACCTTTCCAGTATTTGTTCTTGACCTCACCAGCACACATCCATTTATGAGGACTGAAAGTGCTTTTTATTACTATCTTTGTTAATATCTACTCACTAGATATTCTGTGAAGAAATCTGAGCGAAGAAAAATGAGTGGTAGATGAGTAAAACATTGTTAGTTTTTCATCATCCATTCCCTCCTGATTGCTCAAGTTTAGCAAGCAGTTTTTTGGCCTTGGTTCATAAAATTGCCAGTGCAATATTGCAAGAGAAGTTACGATACATGTAAAACAAGAGGTTAAGAACCTACCTGATCTATTATCACGTGAAAAAAAATGGGAAATGTTAGATTATAAATGTGTTTTTAACAAAGTCTTAGAAAGGCCACAGTATTATTTCCCTGGATCGGAAGCAACAAAGTCCCCAAATTACTGAAGGCTACAGATGGATATTTCGTCTCAGATCACAGCAAGTAAAGCTCTTTCCAATTTGTATAAAATTCGCTCATAAAATATCACACACATCTGATGATGATTCCAGCACTGACATTTTTTAACATGCTCACTCTCTATGAAATCATCCCATTTGAACACCATTATAAGGAGCATACTAATAAACGCCAGAACATGTGTGAGACACATTCTGCTCAGGATGTCCGCAGTCACCAAGTGGTTAATGGTACAGGCAAGCTAATGCCTTCTAGAGGCTAAATTCATATCATTATCTAAAAAGGACTTAGCAGAAGATCGTCTGGTATGCTAGTCATTGCTTAGCAGCGACACTTTCGGGTAGAGCAAGCATTTTGAAGAACAGAGAAGAGGGGCTTTGTGTCTGCTTACTTGAACCACTTACAGCTTTAGGTAGCAAATGCTCATTTTTATCATTTTTCCCTAGCAGAGCTCTATCCAGCCCTGTCAGCTGCAGCCTTGCTTTTGATTACAGGTGGAAAACGTCTGCTGACCACTTCTCCGTTCAGAGAGACCCTGTTCACGTGTTCGTACTCCCCTTCAGGCAATGTTTTTTTGTTCCTTTTTTTAACAAAGGAAAGTGATGTGGAAATGCAGCATACCAAAACACCGAAAGACTCAAAACAGGCACTGCCTTGCTGACCTGCCCTTAAACATCACTGGTGCACTGACTGATGCTTGCGACATGAAGCGGAAAATGAAATCTGACTCCTGCCTCAGTTTCCAGACAGCAGAACTAACAGATGATTTACCAGTCTGGCTTGCTTCTATGTTAAATTCCTCTTTACAGCTTCACTCAGCCACTTGTATTCAATGATGGGAAAGCTACAGGAACTGAACTGGGAGAGCAGTTTCCAGGGTCAGCCTCAAGGTAACTGGTGCTCAGAGCACCTGCAATTTATGTTCAACTGATCAGTCTTTCTTTAGGGAATGAACTCATCCCGACCTAAAACTGCACACAGAGAATAATATTATAAAAGTGGAACTGAACAAGCAATGAAAAAGAAACAACTATGCAGCTATTATGGGTATCTGTTCCTAAAAGATCTCAGTGAACACTGCATAGGATGTCAGAAAGGACATGATTGAACCAGGACACTCGGGACCAAATCTTGCAGCCCTCTCCTGTGACTTCAAAGGCCACATACGTCTTTGAATACTCTTGAAATGGAATTGCTTTGTAATATCCAAAAAGGTGACTTGAAAAGATCAGAAAGAAACATTTGAAATACCTTTGCCAACATGTTCAGCTCTTCCTTTGGGGGGGGGGGGGGGAGGTATCTCAGATGGAGATGGAGAAAGCAAAGGAAATCAACATCTAAAAAGATTATTTATTTTTAATTGCAACTATTCATTGACTTCCAAAATTACCTAAGCAGCCTTTTACTAGCACTTACTCTTAGATGTTATTATTGGTAATTGCTGTGTTATGATTACAAAGCACTGGCATAAATCTCACTCAGCACCTCTTTGGGTTTCTGAGGGCAGAACATTCACATGCTCCTCTCTGACCCCATGTTCCTAATTATTCGCCGTGCATGCCTACGTGCAACTCGTCACCAATTGAATCAACCCAAACAGCTGAATTCAGCTGGTCTAGAGATTTTGGTATGCTTTATGCTAAACCATCCGTCTTCAATCTTTCTAATTTCCCTTCCTTTCTAGGTTACTTTAGAAGCCAACTAGAAGGTTTCTCTTGTTATGCCATGGCCAGATGCACTACATTTGATGCAAATCCCAAGACGAGCACGGTCCAAGTAGTAAAGTATGAGTTGATTCCCGCCCACAGCTACCATTCTCCAAAGGAGATAAGGAATACTGATTTCAGCAGCAAACACTGCCTGAACAGCTAAAGGCTTCCTCCTGAACCCGGCATACACAGCTGGGATGCAGCTGTTGCTACCGCAGCAGTGCAGGCAGCAGCTGCTGCCAGAGGAAAGGCAGCAGCTCACACAAGAAAGGGGCAACCCACCCAGAAGGTCCCACAATCCAGATCTGGCCACCACAAGTGCCAAAGCTGGACCACCCCAGCTGGAAAGTATTTTGGGGAAGTGTACCTTCCTGGGGGGTTCAGCGAGAATTTGCTTCCTGAAAATCTAGCAAGAACATATCTTAAGTGTTTTATGTATTATGCCAATGTTAACAGGGAGAACTACAAGGCCTGGGTCAAAGCCAGCTAATCCAAAGGCCTGTTCTTAAGTAAACAGTGGAAAACCACTCTACTTCAGAACCTCCTGCAGAAACCCGTACAGGAAATCTCTGTTTTACCTCTTCCTCTGAACCAATTGTGCCAAACAAGGTTAAACGATAATCTTGTAGTAAGCATATATGCAAAATAGTAAGTCTTTGTTTGAAAATATCTGGAAGGCAGCTGGGAGCTGTGAATACTCTATCACTAAATTAAGCTAAGTTTGGGCCGCATAATGGCTTCAAGGAACCTTTGTTTTTAAATAAATCACTTGTGGCGAAAAGAGCCAGAATGGTAGTTTTGGAGACCGAAACTCTTTTTATTTACAGGATGGGTACAACACAAGCAGTACTAGAGTAAGTGTTCCCACACATCTGTTTCTACTAACTTACTTCACTTTGGAGCCACCTTCGAATTTCAAAAGAATCACACCTTCTTGGGCCTCCCTTTCTTCTTCCACCCGCCTACAGAAGCTGTGCCCACACATCCTTTAATTTCAAAAGAGAAACTAACAGGTTGCTCAAGTCCCAGCATCACTTCTATAGGTATCTCATTACTGTGACTCCTGCTCTCCACATTTAATAGGCTCACATCGTTGCAGAATTTAAAGCAGTTTTAGCTGGTATGATGCACAGGATAAGAACCCACTTGTTTTCTTGCTTACATGTTAAGAGAAGGTAGCATGCAGATAATCACAGTAGGGTTTCCAACCTCCCCAGTTTAGTCAGAACTTTATCTCTAATGAAACTACCAAAAAAGGGCTGGCTGTGCTGGTAAATCCCGCAGCAGGTATCCATGTCCAGAGATGATAAGCTAAGGTCACCAGCAAGCAACAAGTTTAGCCTCTACCATCCTGTACCAGACTTGAAAAAGTGATAGGACTGAGAGGGCTGGCACACAGCCATTCACTTATCCCACGTTTGGGGACCCAATTGACCGGAAAGTAAAGGCAAATCTGCTTTTGACCTTATAGTAAGGTGCACGCACTGTTACACATTCAGGTAGTAGTAAGATTCGACACAGACTGCTGTGGGTTTTTTTAGGCTGAATTACTCAGGCTCCCTTCTTGATGTCATGCTGTCATAGAAAAAATTTGTTTCTCCTAATATGGCTTCATACAGGCAGGTCTCTCAAGCACCTTTTTAGCCCTGCAAACAGATGCATGAGACTTAATGACTACTCTTATGTAGGTGGGTTTAGATGATCAATTGCTTAACGTGGCTACCTTAAATACCTATGCAATTTTTTCCAGATGTTGCTTAAGGCCTATTTACTGTACCTTAAGTTCTATTTATTGTACGTGCTGGATTCTCTCTGTGGTTCTGTTAAGAAAGCAGGCTTATGTTATACATGCTCTCTATGTAGAGTCCACAGTCCAAGGTTTTAGGAACCATTCCAGTTAAGGAGTCATAATGATTAAAAAGCAAAATACAGCTCATTGCTATGAGCATCATAACCATGAGACATAATAATAATTTCTTTAGTAGCACAAAACAGATGTTTTACAATAGGAAATATTTGTATGAATGTGCACTTTGGAGATGCTCAAAGAATAAGATATGCTTCAGCACAGAATAGCCAGCTTTTGAAGACTCAGATCATGGCCATTTCAAATATCATTTCAAATGGTGTTTGTGCTGCTGACACTATAAATAAAATGTAAAAAGTAGATGCAGTACAGACAATAAGTGAAGAATTCCCATGTGCTGACTTGGTAACATATCTCATCCCAAACACATCCCGAAGAGCGAGACAAGGCTTCCACTCCCGGGCACATTCTGTTCAGTTTTCTGTCCTATTATTCTCACTACTAAAAAAGCCACAGCTGTTTTATATCAGGACACCCAGCATTCGTGAGCCACCCCGAGGCAAGGACACAGCGTAGAGCAGGCACTGCGAACTCATCCCAAGGTACATCACTCAGGCTGTCCTCTGCTGACATATAGCGCTGTCCTCCGCTTCCCTTGGGGTAGAGCTGAAGTGCCTTGCTCTCTTCATGGGTTTATGCTGGATGGCGTAAATACGAGTATTTCTTACCCGGAGGTGATTAGTTACTGAGGTGTTCTTTTAAAGGAGTGAAGACAAGGCACGGCCCTGCCAAACAGCAAGCCAGTTCCTATGACAACTTTCCACTGCAGCCTGGCTGGAGACCGTTAACCCACCTTCCCCAGGCCAAGCAGCTTCTACGTGGTAATGTTACTTTGGGTCATTACAGACCTCTGTAGGATTTTCACCAGTGGCCGAGCAACGGCAGGTTGCATGCTGCTGAGCCACCCAGATCCCACAGCATTCCCTAACTTCAAATTCCTACAAAAGAATGGGTTGGCTGAGTGCAACTGCATGACCCCGCTTTTGTCTCTTGCCCAAGATTTTCAGGGCAGAGCTGCAGTCAGCCCTTCTTCCTGCACCTCCTTGCGAGTCGGTAGCTACAGTTTCTGTGGGATTCAAAGGTTGCAGATCATCTCGGTTTGTCCCGGAGCACCGCAAACCTACTCTGCAGCCGGCCTGGGGACACCCCCAGATAACAGCTCACGCTGCAAGCTAACCACCCATCTATCAGTTTTTAACTGAAGCATTATTTTATTAAGCTGAACTGCAAACAACAGGTATGATGTGAGCAAACAAACCTATCTGCTTTTTCAATAAGCATCAGTTAAATATCGTATTTTAATAGCTTGCTTCCCTTTTACTTTAGATGCAAAAATAATATACTTGTATATTTTCAAAGGAAATAAAGCACTCCTTTCAATGTTTCCCCAAAGAGTACAATACCGCAGTGTCTACCAGTAAACACCACACTAAGGTTTCTGTTTTTTCAAAAACAAACATTCCCCTGGAAGTTTAAAAAAAGTCTAGGATAAATATTTCTAGTGATTTTAGGAAGGCTCTATTAACTTTCAATTCAAGCTATATTAGGAATCAAACATGACAAGGAGTAACAATTCAAGGGGGATTTAGTAGTATTATTATTAGGAAATATTGCCTACAAACTGGAAATTTGCCTGGGAAAATTTCAGCTTGCATCTGATTTTTGCTACCATATATCCTAGAAACTGCGTATAACACTAATGCTACCAATGCAAATACACTAACAGGCTGTTGATTTCAAACCTCAGCTGAAAACATTTCTCCCATTCTTACAATTTTTCTCCCCATTTATCTCTGCAATTGTACTTAATTCAATGGAGCATTTTAAATGTAATTCGGTGGTGCATTTTGCCATACAATTTGTTTGAATGACACTATACAGAGTAAAGGTTGTATTGTACTATATAATGAAACCACGTCTATGCTTGAACAAACTCTAACTGCTGTTAATCAAACCAGCAAGTTCCTGAATGATCTTTTGGACTCCAGACTAAGGCAATAGATTATTTTAAATAGCAGTTCTACTCTAAAATATGTTTAGGTTGATACAGGCTGACAAGGACTGTGACAGACTTCCAGAGCTAAGCTGATCGGTTTGCAAGTAAAACCGGGGTTTTTCCTCACTGCCAGAACTACAAATTCAGCACGTGAACCGAAGATCAAAATGTAGTTTTGAGTTTTGTTTCTGGTTTTCAATAAAAGCACGTAGCACCTGAAAGGACCTGAAAATCTTCGTATTTTCAATTTATTCACTAGTGACAAACAGGTATATGGATCAATGCAATACATTTCAGTCAGTGACAAGATGTTACTCTAAACTGACACAGGGAACCATTTGGATAGGTAAGAGGGGGACACTTCTAAGTGACTACTTAGAAAGCATTCTGCAGTCTTTGAGGTTCAAATGGTAAATCTTCCAGAGCTAAAAAGAAATCTTTTAAAACGTAAGTGATTATGCCTTGGGAGGAATGTTCTCAAGACCATGTCAGAGAGGATCCTTAGCATCCAGCTTGGCAGCTTTTATAAACACTAGTAAGGGAATAAACTCAAGGGTTTCATAACCTCAGTGGTTCCAGGAATTTTTAAAACTGCCTGTGCTACAAGAAACAGTACTGCCCTATTAAGTCATCTAGTCTATCAGAAACCAATAAAAGTTTGTTTCTGCCGAACATTTTGCAACATTATTTTTGGCTCAAAAGGAGGGATTAAAAAAAAAAGCATAAGCAAAATGTGAGCAAAGCAGTTTTGCGTTGTTTTTTTTTTTTATTTATTTATTATTTATTTGGTGCCTCGCTCCTGTCTTTAGGTTATCAGCTCAAGCCTGATACAGCAGGATTGCCAAGAGCAACTCAAACGAAACAGAGCACTGACAATGAACCCTCGCCCTGATGCAAGGCTGTCCGGGAAGTGTTCTGCCCAGCGCCGGCATCAGGCTTTCCTCAGCGAAGAGGATCGCCTCTAGCCACCTCCCCAGCCGGGGCGGCGGCTACCCCGGGGGGAGCTGCCAGCTGGAAGGTGCCGCCGGGACCCCTCCGGTCCACGTGGGACGGAAGGCGGAAACGAACACGCCGGGTGCTGGCCCCAGACCTCAGAAACACCTTCCCGAGGACTCCTTCTCCTCACGCTATACCTCGGACGGCAGAGAGGGAAGAGCGCTCCCCGCGCCGGGGCAGCAGGCAAACAGCCACCCTGCC
>NW_009214725.1:0-17579 GCF_000690835.1 Fulmarus glacialis
GGCGGGCACACCCCCCTCCACACCCTGCAGACAGAAGGGCGGGGGGCTTTCCCTTCCCACAAAAGAACCGCAGCGGAAAGACGCCTGTAATTTGCTGTTGCTTTGATACAAAGGTGTGAACAGACAATACCTGAGTTTTGCTAGACTGCTGCCTTCTGCTGTCTCTCAAATCCAATCTCTCCGGGTACAATGCTAATTTTGACGTTTTTGATTTTTTTCTTTTCAAAGAAAAGTGTTTTTTTCAAGTGTTTTCTTGCTCCTACGTGCGGCTCACTAAATTGCAAGCTTCCTATAGCATGGATCTAAGGCTTGGAAATACACGAACAAGCTTTTTGAGCGTCTGTCGCAGACTATGTAAGGATGACAACAAAGGATGTGTAGCCCCCCTGTTTAAATTACTTAATATGCACTCATCACGCCAGAGCAGTTGAAATAGGTGTGTTAAAATCACAATGGGGAATATGGCATGTGGCAATTAAATGCTAATACAATTTCTGTACCTCAGCATTCAATACAAAGCAATATTCTGGGATTACTTAATACTGTCTACCAAATGTGTGCCTTGCAAGGATAATAGCAAATTTGTATTACATGTTCATGATAGGCTTTTTCTTTCAGAACCTGAAGTCGGTTCTATTTATGGTGGTGTGATGGATGGCACAGGCTTACACATTCCTGGCAAGCCTTTTTTCATTAGTGTGTAACAGCTGCATGTGAACAAACAGATTCCTTGTTCTGCATTTGGAATCATTCTGCTTTATTAAATGCAAAATCTAAAATCTTTCTGAATTGACTTGGATCTCGGCCTTGCTGATCTTTTTAACACAATTCACTTAGTATACATTCTTTCCTTGCTTGAATTTTTCAGCAAAGACCAGAAATGCCCAAAACAGAAAAAATGCCAAAAGAAAACATTATTTGCACAGTACTACTGACCAGGACCAAGACAAAAAATATTGGGACTCCTAGCAGCAGACTTCCACACCCATATTACTGCCGAAGTAAACTAAACGTACAATCTGAAATTTTTAAGGATTTTCCACTCCTCCTAAAAGACATTACATTTCATGGAAAAGTCTGAAATAATTTGTTGATCAGTACACGTAATGTGCATTCCTGTATTTACAAAACAATGTCCTCAACCTTCACTCAAAAAGGAAATTAATACCATTTATGTCAAAAAAAGAAAACACCATCCATGGTAGGGAACGACAAATGTCTGCATTATACTTTGTTCCATATTTGAAGTAAGCATATGTTTCAGTTAAAGTTCTCAGACTTTGCTATTTCACTAGAGGAAGAGCATGTTATAGAGAAAAACAGCAAATGAAAATTAAATTAAGAATTAATTAAAGAGGAAATATTTTTATAGAAATACAAATTTGTCTGAGTTCATTCCTTAAAAATGTGTTCTCAAGTTAGTAAAAGAAAGTGATTTACACAAAGCCTGTACAAATGGAAGTTTTTCCCAGCAATTACAAAGACCCGGAGGCCCCTGAGGGAAAAATAAATCACCTTTTCTGTGCCATTGACATTCCTCTTGGCTAATGGAGGCTGCTGTCACCGAACTGGCTGTTAGGTGTCAATAAAATTTCACACACACATGACACTATGATAGTAATTTCTTAATCAGTAAATATCCCATTTAGAAGATAATTACAAACTTCCCAAATCCCATAATTAAAAGGTTTCTTGAGTTAATGCTAAGAATTGATGGGCCTAATTTTCCTCTCACTTACAGACTTATATCCATGTAATTCTAATGGATTTTAGTTAAACACCTAATTCATGACAATGAAAGTCATGAAAATCAGACTAACAAACTATAATAGAGTACTGCGGAAATTACTACTGGGTAAAATACCCCAGGGAATAATATTTCCATATTCTCTCAACATTAGAAGAAGAACAGGACTTTCTCTCCTAGGAAAAAAACCATACAGTATGATTTCCTACTTCAGCTATTTAAATTCCTATTTTATCATTTATGCAGGGCAAGCTGACTGGATTCCACAACTTGGTTAGCCAATTAAACTTTCAGTTACAGAAAGGCATTAATCTGGCTTGCTTAATTCTCAGAATTGACCAATAATGTTCACTTACTAAGAATGTAAGATAGTGCCCAAGAGTCAGGCTAATAACTGCTTTAAAGATTAATTAACTTTCTAACACTCATTGAATTAAGTTAAACATGTGTAAACTGTTTTCAACAGTAGCATATGTGAAGTGAACCAGATTAACAAGGTAAAAAATACAGATCAGACATTTTCCAAAATAGGAATGACTGGTGGTTTGGCCCAGGCTTATTTTTATATACAAATACATTGATTATTGGAAATGTTAATAAAAAACTGCACTCAACCAGCTTCGAATATCAGACCTAATTTTTAGGTGTGTTTGTCTGTAAACAAGGACAAAAGGCCTCTTCACCTACAGCATTTTCTCTAACAATGAAACTCCACCTTCTTCCTACCCCTCCTGTTTCCTTTATTCACTGTTCAGTGAAGATATGCCTGGTGACTCTCATCGTGGTGCTTTAGTGGACTGTGAAGCCAAAAGACGAAGCCTAAAGACCACGTGTGATAAAGTCACAAAGTTCTGGTTAGGAGATTCAAATTCTGTCATAGTCCACTGAAGCCAGAATCAGAGGGCTGTCAGATGATGCTGCTGGTAAATCACGTGTGTAAATAAGATCCAAAAATTACAAAATATCACAGGCCTAAACTGTTGATATAACCTCTTCCAACAACTAAAGAGCTCAGATAATGTGTGTTCTCGGATGTCATAACTATCAGTAATACCGCTTAATAATGAGACTATCCAACTCTGATTTACTTTCTTCAACAAAAAATACATATTGGAATGGAAGACTCCTACATGAACCATGTAAGATTCCCTGAATGAGCTTACAAAAACAAAATGTTATCTGACTGATGTCTTCCTAGCACCAATACAATGACCATTGCTGGTGTTTTCCTCCCACCAATACAATGACCATGCTACTTTATGTTTCTTAAGAGAGCTACAAATGTGTTTAGTTGTAAATGTCTGAATTTGGTCCACATAATGTGGTAAAGGAGTAGTCCTCCTGCTAATGGATATGCAACCTCTGATACGTATGTCCAACAGTTCTGTTGTGACACTAGATCTGCTGTAGAAAACCTACCTGACAGAGTAACACATTCAATTATAGCGAACGCTAAATGGATCAAGTGTGAAAATAAGAGACACCTCCATCTGCAAGGTGACCATGCCAAATGTTTTATTTGATCAGGACATGCACCTGCTTTCATTGAACCTACTGGGACTTCTATGGCTGATTGTACTGATAGTAAGGCAGGGCCTCAGTGTTTACCTGCCATAGTGCTTGTAAACCAAAATGATTTGCCTCTGCCTCAGTGTGAGCTTGCACAAAGAATACGAGGTTGACTTGATGACTAGCTTACCTCTGCCTTTGCCACAGTCTGCTGTGCCAGCTCTGTTCCCTACCATCTGCTCTGCAGCTGCACTGAGCATCACTTTGCATGTTTCCCAGAGTGCTGCTTTGTTGGCATGACTGCTGCAGGCAGGTTATTTAGGTAAAATGCGTAAAGTTTGTAATTTCAGAGACCCATTGTAGGTACTGCTGAGGGAGGATTACAAACTCCTATTAATTTGCTGTTAGCAAGTGCAAGTCAACTCAAATTTCAGGTAGAACTTGGCCTATTGTATTTAGATAGTCTGACTACATGTTATAAAAACATTTTTTAACACCTTAGTCATTTTCACCTCAGGGATTTTTGAGGTATGTTATTTACATTAGGACTACCTTGAACTGTGTTTCAGAATCAGACAAACGTTCTCTCCTTCAAAGCAGGGCACAACAAATGCCATTACAGAATAAATAATGAGGCTTGGTGGTTAACAAGTAGGTGAGCTAGAGAAGTAAGGAAAACATCTTATGATTTTAAGAGTTTGGTGTGGTTTTTTTTTTTCCTTTTGAGAATCACTGGAGAAGCACGGTTGTATGAAGAATTATTAAATGGGGCGACTGATGAATATGTATAGAATCAAGGTCCCATATAACAGCTAAAATTTCTATTCTTGTATTTTTAAATGAAAAAAAGCCTATGAAACAGAATGAGTACTGAGGGTGAAAATAAAATGTTTCAACATAAGGAGAAACTGCTACCAAAAAATGCAATTTTTAACCCATATCTGCAGCTGTGGAGCTAGACAAATTTATATTAACCATTGCAACCAGTGTCTCATCAAACATCTGGTTTTTCTCACTCCTGAATTGAAGTAAGTTTTATTGAGTTTTGTTATAACAGGTGACGGAAGAAATCAGACACTAAAACCTTCCACACACACATGCGATCCAGGCATTCGCTTAATACATGAATAAAAGTGGGCTTCCTAACATGCTTCAGTCACACACACAGTGAAGTCCAACACACAAAAGCCCATTTTTCTTCTGCTGAAAAGACAATAAAATAACTCATACAAAAGTTGTAAAAGCACAGACCTCACGTGATATTACAATAACACATATCTCCTGGAGATGTCTGTCCTTGTTTTCTGAATCCTGGAGTTGTACAGCTTATAGTTTGACAACTTGTAAGCTCCACATATCTTTTTTTAGGCATATTTGACTCTGTTCCTTATTATTTAACTAATTAATACATAACCAAATGTATTTGGTTGCTGCTTTGATGTAAATACTGTAGCTAGAGCCAAGAAGTTTTGTGAGATGAATAATTTATTCTGCAAGCATAATATATCAAGTAAGGTAATTTAAGTAAGCTTGCAATTAATCCAACTAATTAATTAAGTGACCGAGAAGCATCAAATTGGCATTTGATATTTGAGGTATGCACAAAAGATTAATTTCTACCACAAATCAGTTATTTATATCAGATATATGTAGAGCTATTATAGTACACATTTCTTTATAACTGGTCACAATTGTCCAAGTTTACATAAAGGTTCAGAATATGATTCTCTTATGCCTATTGCATACAAGGTATAAAAGCTAGTTATTTTCCTACTGTTCTGGTATTCTATATGATCAAATATTATTCATGAAACTCCATTTAGAACACAGAAGAATTTACAAATTTAACAGAATGTCCACGTTTCAGCACAATACCAATTTACCAGTGTGAATACCAGTTTCTTTTCAAATTTATCCAGACTGTTCACCGGACAGATCAGCATTCCCAGTGTTTACTTAGAAATTCCAGAACTTTCAATGGTATCTAAGATGAAGTGCTCCAGGCAGCAGAACTGGCAGCACAATTGTAAAATATGAATAGCTTCCTAAATCTTCCGAAATCTATAGCTTCCTAAAACTCTAACTATTTTAATATATTTGGGTGCTAAAATGGAGACGACTTGTGTTACTCATATTTTAGCAGGTCTCAAAATACATTAAAAATGTAATTACTTTCATAATGAGAATTACTCCTAAATCGTTGTATCACGCTGGGAGCCATGCCTTTTTTAGCATTTTTTATGGGGAAAAAAGAGCTGGCATGCCGAGTAGTCCCCTAAGAACTGGTAAGTGCAATGAATTTCCTAGGCTTGACTTATAGGGAAATCTTCTGCCACCTCAAATAAAGGGTGCCCCAGACACAGCAGAGCTGGGAGAAGTTTGTAGGACTTCCAAAGACTGTGTGCCTCACTAACACCCTGGCGAAAGGATTTATTACTGAACTGCTATGAAAACATGCTGGGTGCACTGCAAATATGGACAGACCTAACCCACCGGGCCAGTGCATCAGGAGGAGGGAATGCAGTATGGCCACCTTCCCGCTGAGCCGCTCATTCTTCCTGCTTTACCCACAAAAACGCAGTGCATCAGAGCCGGGTTGGACAACACCGCTGAACTGTGGAGGCAGATCTGATTGTTTACCTGTTGAAAGAGATTTATTTTTTTCTTGTTTGCACTTTTGTGAAGGCAGGACCGGCTGCTGCCTGGCCTGAGCACCCAGCACGGGCACTGGCCGGCCTGTGTTCCTGGCTGGCTCTCCCTCAGTGTGACTGCAGCTTTTGTTGTCACCAAACTTGAACATGCTCTTTAAAAAAAATGTTTTCTACCTGCTGCTATAAACCTAGCAGTTTAAAAACGAAGTTAAGTGCGAGGGGTTTGTAGTGCACCGCTTACTGTGAAAGGCTTCCCAGGGGCCCGTATTGCCATCTGGGGGACACCACTTTGCTGGGTAATAGCGGGGACCAAAATTCAGGGATATTTTATTTTATGCTGCCATCTTGTGGCAAATGGCTTGATTACAAATAAAATGGTGAGTAAAACGGTTCTGCAAGGTGGCAACAAACCCGGCCTCGCGTAATGGCGGTTTCTGCCTGTCGCCCTTCCAGCTGTCGCCCTGGGCAGCGGCCCGTGGGGAAGGGCAGGTTTCCCCAACCGCCTTTCACTCCGGGGTTATCGCATTTTATTTCAAATTTAGATGCTGCAAAGAGCAAGGTGAAAACCCAGCCCCATGATTTCTGGTCAGTGCATGTGTCTTGTAGTTGGTGAGTTGAAAATAGGTCCTTGGTGGGCTTTGACACAGGCTCACGTAAAGGTGTTTCTGCAGGACAGTTTAACCTAGCAAAGTGATTACAAATGGGGCCCATCTTCTGTGCTGGCAAAAGGAAAAAGGAGAAACTGGAGAATTCTTTATTGTTGCCTTCTGTAACGAGGACGGCAGCGAGGCCGAGTGCCTGCCTGCAGCCACAGCGCATTGGGGAGGTGTTCCGAAAATTCCCTTCCCCAACTATTGTATCAACCAGTCTTTATAGTATGAAAGTGTATTAACTTTGTTAATATATATATTAGTTCATGTTATACACTGTAATGTAATGGGGTAGGGGAATTTTACTGGAGACTGTGGTATTATTCAGGCTTAAGTAAAACTAAAGGACACCCTGGCCCTGAAAAGAAGGACTTGCTTCTTGGAAGCTTAGAGCTGTCCATGAAGGATAAAGGATAGCCCTGGACAACCAAGATAAGGCCAGCATCCTAGCCCCTCTGACACGTCTTTGAAACCCTCCCAGCATCGTCTGGCATCATAGATAAATAATTATAGCAAGACTGACTCCAGGGACATCTGGATCAATAGACAAGCAGCAGGGATGCTGCAAAAATATAGCTGCTTTGCAAAGTTTTACTATGAGTAGTAATCAGTAGTGTGGGTGTTAGCGATTAGTCAAATTGTGTTGTACCTGAACTTTTGAAGGGTCTAAGAATGTGTAAAACCACTCTCGGGGTGCCCCAATTTGGCTGGGACACCTCATGCGCATGAATAAATATTTACCCTTGTAATTCCGTACCTTGTGTCCTAGCTTCTCTCCGCAGTTGGCGTGGGCCAGTCGTGCATTTTTGTGACAGAGATGAAGAGGACTGCAATCCAGCTGCTGTGCCCCTCTGTGTCTGAGCGGCGCTGGAAATGGCTGATCTGTGATCATCCAGGGCCAATCTGTATCATTTTCCCCTGTGTTTGGGGTATAGCTCAGTGTAAGCAAAGTAAAGCACTTACCAGACCACTGACACAGGTAAAGTCAAAGTCTGGGAAGCTTGCTTTAAAGGAGGAGAAAGGCAGCTAGTCGTTTGGGACACTGCTTCTTTCACTGGCCCCAATGAAACGACCTTGAGTGCTTTTCCACTCATTTTATTTGACGTTTGGAGGCATAAGCTGCAACAATTCTGTAGAAGGAAGGATGATGTTTAGCTGGGTTGTCATGAACAGGGATTGTACCTCTGATGCATAGACAGAAAAAAAGGTTCCTGATATAGAGAACTAAGCAATATTAGTTAACTAGTAAACATGTGTGCAGGACTTCCGGGTTGAAGAGAGAGAACAAAACAGCATCAGAACTTGAATTGTATTTGCTGAAGGAGTAGCCTCAATCATATTGATCCAGGATATTGCATGACCCTGTGTTCTTTGTTGTATGTTTCAGGAAATGGCAACAATGTCTAAGGTCTGATGTCATCCCCACAGGCTCTTCAGTTGTGGAAATGGAGATGGTGTGTGGTACTTTGTGTTCGTGCAACTTCGCAAGTTTAGGTCTGTAAATACTGACGTTGGAGTGCTGGGGAACTTCACTGAAACATGCTGAGAGCTTACAAACATGAGGAGACCTGACATTGCACTCACTGTTTATTAAAAAATTGTGGTGACTTTCATCAGCGATTTATGTAATGTGCTCTGGGTGTTGTGAATTAATTGTTTTTATCTTTAGTAGTGGATAGACAAGGATTGATGTATGTGTGAGTCTGTTACTTGAAGAAAATTAACAGGTTGTTTCCATGCACTTGAGGGGTTATCACTGGGCTATTAAGGCTTTTCAGTCTGAATTCACTTATCTGGCTTAGCAATGTGAAGATTCAGTGTCATGAGCATTATTTGTAGATGTTTGAATTGAACCTGGCTTGATACCATTTGGAAAGAAAAGACTTGAGGAAGAAACAAAAGAAATCTTGGTTGTTTGGTTTTTTACAGTCAGTTTTGGATATTGCTTTGGTGAGAGCATAGCTTCTGGCCTCTCCCCATCTCATGCTGCAAGAGTTACTTTCAATACAGTGAAAAGAGACGGGAGAGTGAATCAGCTTACACTAAAGTAAACACCTACTGGATAGTCACCTGGATAGGACCCTAATTGTCATCTCCGTTAACTATAATCATACCTAGATAGCTACATGTAGATTACTGTGCTGGGGTGTGTTGATCTTGAACTAGTCTTTCCTAAATTGTTCATATGACACTTGTGGAAAGAAGTGGCCTCTCAGTGTTTCTGTTGGTGTCACTTACTGCAGTGCCTATTTTGCTGCTCAGAATCTGCATGTTTGCTGTTAATTATTTAAAAAAAAAGGGATCAGATTTTAAATGGTGGGCTTTTTAAAGTAAAAATAAGTTGCTTTTTAAAACACAGGAACGTTGCCAGCAGTTAATCCTGAGAGGTCTGAATCCTATTCTCCTATTCTGAAACCTATTCTGTCACTTTTGAGATTTTTATCTTTTGAAGCTTACCTTGTGAGTGTATTGAGCAGCTAGGTTTTGTAGAGTTCTTAAAAAAGCATGAAAAATCCCAGTTTCAGTGAATAGGACAAAGGTTTCATTCACTTCAGCAGGCTGCTTGCGTCACTGGCTGAGAGACTGTGCTGAGATTTAGGACTTCCAACCTCGTTTTTGGCACTAGCAGAGTGGCGTCATTTCCTGAGTTGTGTGACTGTGCTGGAAAATTCAGAAAACTGTGATTTTTAAACAACCAACTTTATTTAAAAGCCCAAGAAATGACACATTATGCTGAAACTCAAATAGTAAATTCTACATTAAAAAATACTTCAAACCAGTGAAAAGGAACTCTGAAAAGGTGTGCTTTTTACAGCTCAGGAAATTTTTAACTTATTGCCATAAGAAGATTTTGTAAAATAGTTAATCTTTACAAAATAACATATATAATTTCTTTGTAACCATGAAACAAAGGTATTGTGAACCATAATCAGGTGTTCTGATATCCCACTTTTACTAACAAAAACTCCTTTGGAATGAGATTGCTGTGGAAAAACAGCTAAATACTGTCCTGCCAGGAGTCCTTCTTGAACTCTCATTTAGAAAGTATATATAAGGCATAGCTGGGGAGTGTTGGAGGGAAAACATTTGTGGGAAATTCTAGATGGCATTTTAGTTGCCGTAATTTATAGTGGTTCTCAGGACTGTCTGCATGAAGCTGAGTATTCTGAGACTCTAAGGTCATCCAGAATTGGGAAAGTTTAGCACAGGATTCAATTCATATTAGCTATTCCTTCTCTGAGGGCTGGCAATTCTATTTTACATTTCTTATAAATGATGCTCTGAAATTTTAATGTAACTTAATTTGGCTCCATGACAAGATCAAACATCCATATATTTTTCTTATTTTGGTTAGATTTTTTTTCTCTTTTTAATCTGTAGCTAATGTAAAAAAAAAAGCCTCAGTACATTCTTGGTTTTTCATCCAACTTGGTTGTGTTATATGGTTTTTCTTTTTACTCACCTCCAGATAAAGATCCATGCAAGAAGAGCTGTATGAGGGTATATACAGCTTCTCATCTCCATGGCAATCAGATGATTGATACATGTGAAAAACACATTGCTTCTCTAACATGAATGATTTCTATCTATTAGATTTTCGGTGGGGGCTATATTCAGACTGGTGCCTTCTCTGGCTTCAGAAAAAAGAGAATAGAGTAGAGGTGGTGCAGAATTACGAGCAACTGGCATGTTTTAGAGCGGATGTCGAAATGGTAACACAACAGCCATTGGGTGTTCTTAGGAGATTCATCACAAGCAGGGTCTGAAGCAATTCCTGAAGACCAAAAGAGCTATCGATCGACTCACTATCATCATCATTTAACATTAACCATAGATCATCTTGAAAAACATTGGGAAAAATATTATCATGGGTGATGTGAAAATTAAAAAGATTCTGGAAGGTTTCCTAGGGTCCTTTCTTCATTCTGGTAGTAACAACAATGTGGGGAAAAAAGATTATTGGTTTTTGCTTCCTTGGGTTGTTACCTAAAAATCTTTGTGACAAGTTGAACAGAGCACCACAAATATTTTCAAGCAGAGTAGAACTGGTAGATGACATACCTTCTTCAGGAGGTCACCTGTACACAGTGAAAACCAAATGGCTTTTTAAAGAAGACCATTTCTAGGAATGTCTTAGTCCTCCTATGAAGCAGAAAGTAAATGACAGCTACAACTGAGTTTCTCTAGATACTTTTCAAAGAGAACAACTGAGAACTGTTGACTCTTCTCTCTTGTTGTGTGGCTGATATTTTAAACTTACCTAATGAGCACATTGAAAGAAATCTTACAGGTAGCAAGGAGAAACAGCCTTCTCTTGATTGTATTGAAAAAGATGTGGATAGAGTTATTCTCAACTATTTGCAAGTTCTTTTTCTTTCATTCAGAAACTTCAGTGATAAAATATTTCATCTCATATAGTCAGAAATCTACATTAAACATATAACAGACTTATATTCTGTGTACAAGTGCATTAAGCAGCTGGATCAAAGAAGTGGAGAAGCTTGATTATAACTGAAATTTACAGAAATGGCAATCTTGCTCTAATTAAAAGGAGATTTGAAGCTAAACTGAAAACATTACGTGTTGATTAATCAGATATAGCTATTACAAGTTGAGAATCTATTGTTTGAGAATTACTTGACCAGATTTTGTAATTAAAAAAATTTTTAAAAGGGGGCTTTTCTATATTGCTTTTGAAAAGTTTTAAATTCTTTTCTCCCCTAAATGAACAGCTGTAAGCAAATGTTCTGACATTAGTACTGGAATTCTTTGCAGTGGCCATGAGAAAGTTCTAATGCTTGACCTGTCAAATGTGAAGGCAGCGGACCTCTAGAGAAGTATTGGTGTGCTTCTGCTGAGGATTTGGGATCAGTGATGGCACAGACTGTAACAAATGACTGAAAGAGGTGTAAGAAAGGTAGGTCTGTTGCCCCACTGTCTTGGGGGCAGTTTCATTAAATGCTACAGAAGTCTTCGTGGCAGATAAGACTAGTTTGTTAAATACTTTAAGAAGGTTCCTGTTACAAACAAAAAAGTAACGTGATGCCCCAAAGTATAAAAAAAGGGTAATTTTGTTTTTTCAGATGCATTTTTTTCCTAAAAAATTACTACTAAATTACAAGATCTTCAAATACATACATATATGCACTTGTCTCCTGATCACACAACTGATCTTTTTGCTTAGTGTCGGTAAAAGTAAGTTTCTATTCCTTTGTTTCCTCCTCCTTTTTAGGCTACAGTGTGTAGTCTGAAAACACCTATCTTTGGTCAGAAATCTAGGTAAAATCTAATCCAGTAACTTGTGTGTATGCAGGTTTTTCAATTTACTTTTGTTATTGAATATTTATTCTTTCTAGGTGTAATTTTAATTTCTAGTTAACAAGAAAGGCATTGTTCTTTGTTAGCTTTCTTCCACAGTTGTGTTTTTCTTACTATTTCCTCTTGTTAGGAATGCCTGGGGTTGGGGGGAGGGTGCCAGAGAGGCTCGATCCTGGCTCCTGTAAAGGAGAACTGTTGAGGCAGGTTGTATTTGTCTTTTTGCAAGAACTTCAGTTTCATTTTTGTCTTAACATTGGTTCAAAAGCTGTTATGATTAAAAGGTGGGCCCTTCTTTACAGCAGAAAATTAGACTGCAAAAATAGGATTTTTTATTGTCTAGCTGTTACTATTTAAAGGGACAGGTGATACAAGAGAAAGTAGATGCACATCCCTCAGTAATGAATAGAATTACCTGTTTTTAAAATCTAAGGTAATCTATATTTGCAGTTGGTGCATAATTAAGATAAGAAGGCCCTCCAGTAATTTAAAGAGACTGGTTTCATTTCTCTTGTGGTGTTTTCCAGTAACTAAAAAAGTGGAAATCCTAGGGGCCTACAGTGACTGCATGAAGACTTTTTGTCCATTTCAATGTTTATTTTTACGGAATGCCATTTTTTTTCTTTATGGTGAACATATAAAAGTTACCAAGAAAAGTTAGCGTAAGCTGCACTTTCAAGACAGTGTAAAATAATAAGAGCAATAGCTCTAATAACTACTGTAGATCAATGCTTGAAAACAGATACTCCAAAATGTCAAGCTGCATATGTATTCCTTGGCTCTGAGAGAAACTGCAGTAAATGCTGCTTTTATAGAGAGTTTCTCTGACTGCCAACAGAAGAACTATAACACACTTACAAGCAGTAAAAACTGGAATGAAACATGCCAGAGTAGAACAGCAATTACTTCCTTTTTACCAATGGGAGAGAATTAATATAATAAATCATTAGGACAATAATTGGAGATATGTTTGAAAGATGGCTTAGTTATTAGAAGTTATAATTTAATTAAATGATAGATTACAAATAGAGACAAGTTTTTATATAATTCACCCCAACCCAAAATTTCCATCAAGGAATATGTATTTTCTTCCTATTTAAGTAATAAAGAGGACAAACCAAAAAATCCTAAATTCTTTTTTATTAGTGTGTATGTGGAAGCAGAAATTTTATGATGGCAAAATACAGCAATAATAGCTCTTAAATGGAAAAAATGACTGACCATTGGTTACTAGAAAGGGTGAAGCTACTACAAAGGGTAAAGCTCATTGCATTTGAAGGTTAGCAGTAGATCAGAGTGTGGAATCCTTTGGGAAATAATTAATGTGATATTATATTCCAACAAATTACTATACATATGAAATATGAAGTTCACAGTATGTTTCAAAGCAGTGATGACCTTTCTTGGTACGAAAAGTTCACCCATTGGATACTTTTGATTTTAAAGTCAAAATACATATCTCTGTAGCTGCCTCATTTTGTCATCTGAAAGCTGTTCAAGCCATCCTGGTAATATGACTGTGTTTTGAGACTGTCTGTGAATGACATTGAGACGTTGATAAAATGGAGAGTTCATTGTAGGACCACCGAGATGTTCAGGGAACTGGAGCACCTGACAAATGAGGAGACACTAAGGGAACTGCATTTGTTTAGCCTGGAGAAGGAAAGGCAGAATGGTGGGGAATCTAACTAATAGCAGTCTTCTACTCCTTAAACAGGGGTCACAGGAAGATGGAGCCAGACTCTTCCTCTGAGGTACACAGTGAAAGCACAGAAGCCAACAAGAGACTTTCTGATTAGATATAAAGAATGAGAATGGCAAGCACTGCAAAAGACTGCCCAGAGAGTCTGTGGTAGTATCACCTTTGCAGATTTTCAGTATCTGACTAGGCAGCGCCCTGTGCAACCTCATCTAACTTTGAAATTAGCATGCTGTAAGCAGGAGATTGGATAAGATGATCTCTAAAGATCCCTTCCAAACAAAATTATTCTTTTAATTGAACTTTGTAAGATACAGAAAAAAAAAAGTCAGTGTGACCATCAATGTTGGCTTAATAGGGAATGTAAAAAACTTTGCAATTGTATGTTGAAATGAACATAAGAAACATTGGTTGTTTTGTCATTGTGCTGCTTTTTTAAAAAATACTTTCTGGATAAGGTATGTTTCTTAACTTAAAGTGTCTTCAGAAAAGCAGAATTGTTTTCAGTGTTCCCATTCTTGATTCTTATTTTTCCCTGCAAAATTGATAGGAATCTTACTAGTAAAGCTTTTTAGTTCTTCTTTCTACTAAAGTTTTCTTAGTTTCTATCAGAGGTAGTAAATGGTGGATGCTAGCTCCCAGATGGTTTCTCTTCTTCTACTGTATTTTATCATCGTAGAAATTTCTCAGTGGAAAAAAACCACCTCCTCTGAAGAATAAAAATTATTCTGAAAAGCTAACATCTTTCCTTACTCTCCTCTGTACCCTATGTGACTATAGACAGCACAGATATAAAGTCTTCAATATTACTAGGATGACAGCTATTTTAAGGACTGGAACAAAGAATGGCAGTATGTTGCTGGCACACCCGAGGAAAAAATGCTGTGATATGGGAGAAAGTGGTGACAGAGTAGGAATTGTGTGGTTGTTAAAGAACCACAACATAAATCATGAGAAGGATCTATATAGGCCTAGATTGTTAAGCCCACTTTGTCTCAGAATTGTGGAGAAGGATTAAAAAAACAATAAAAGTCCTCTTCTTTTATTGCAGAATACTTTGCCTATATTACATCCAGGAAGGCCAAAACCAGCCAGGCAGAGGTGGTAAGTGGCAGTGTTCCTTTTCTACTGAGAATAAATTTCAGGAGGGAAATAATTTTCTATCATGGTTTCTGAAGCAAAGGGATTTGAAGAAAACATCTGGACTCTGAGATAATTCAGAGCAAAAGCCTACACATGATGGGAAAGTGCTATGTTTCATCTACATGTTATATACTTTTAAAAATAATTCCTTTTTTACAGAAAACAGCTTGAAAAAGAGTTGGGTATAGCACTGATTTCTTCTGGAGTTGTAAAGGAAGTTCATCAGCCAAACTTTTATCAGCTCCATGTACTATTTGACAGAGGTGTTTCTTACTGTAAAAGATAAGTAACCAAATACTCTCTAGGGAGAACTGTGGCATAATTGGCTTGCAAGACAGAAATTCTTACTAGATTGTAAGAGTTGGCAAACTGCTTGCTATGTTCTAGACCTTTACTAGCAGAGATGTTGGAAGCTCGAGGGTCCTTCTATATAAAATCTATATAGAAGTTGTCAATAAAAATAGAGTTCTTCCCAGCCTGTTGAGCCAAAAGCTAAAAAACACAGGAGATGTTTTTTTGCAGCTGTGTTTGACTGAATACCATTGAGGAGGTTCCGTAAACTTTCTTATGTATCTTCATACTCCTTGTACATATATGCCACTTCTAAATAAAGAAAACCACATTGTTATTTATTGGTAAAAGATGGTGTTGCAGAAAAGATATCTCCAGGTCTTAGAGAACAGATGAGAGAAAGCAAATTACCCAAGTCACATAGAGTATGAGTTGCCTAGTGGATGGATTTTTCAAGTATTATATACAGAATATGAATATGTTGAAATATGAAGAACTACATAGTTCCTGGAAAAAGACCTAACATATAAGGTATCCATTTGATCTAGATCAGCCATTGTGTCTTTCACTCAAAAAACTTTTGGAGCTGGCATTGAGAGAAAGGTAAGAGTTGGCACAGAGCTCCCAAAGTGGTAATTGCATTAGAATTTGTAGCGTGTATGAACTTTTAGAAATTTCCTTACAAAGAAATTTCTCTCAACAGAAATGAGAATCCTGCTCTTTCCTCTGTGGTAGAATATAGAAATTATAATGTTGATAAATTTAGAGGTAAGGGTGACCTCAATATCCTACCAGAGTTTTATGCGTTTTGTGGCAAGCTGCTGAAGACAGAAATACTTGTTATAATTTGGTTGCTTCTGTTAACTAGGTGTCCTAGCTTTCAGTATACTTTAGACATTGACCTGGGCTTGTCCTGGGACTTATTCCTATTAGTAGGCATTTCAGTATTTACTAAGTTTCTTACATTCCTGATGCTCTGGGAGCCCAGTAACAGAGGTAATTAAAAAGACAATCTATCTTATGACAGTGTCAGTGACTTGGCTTCATTACACTGCATAGTGGGAGGTCATGTCTGATCACAAATAGGTACTTTACAATTGTGTTAAGGCTACAGAGACTCCCAATAGAGAGCATGTTCTTCATAGTAAGTGGTTTTCTTAGTAGAGAATGCCAGTAGGCATCATGCTAGGTGCTAGGTGCACTGTCCACAGGTGAATACAATTAGTAAAACTATCCAAGATCAGACAATATGTTAATTGAAAGTCTGCTCTTTATGAACATAGAGACAAAGTACTGAACAGGCCCTATTCTAGCCAGTGCTGTACTGACATTTTTGGACCGACTGAAACAAGGAAGTTTGATGAGGGATAGAACAAAACATCCCATCAAACAAGGACATTTGATGAGTAGAATGATTCAGTCCCTGTGCCCACTCAGGCCTTCAGTGTTGTGTTCATATGTAGGAAGTGTGCAGACATCAGCTATAGGAGTACAAATCCCCTCTGCTACCAGATGATCCTGGATATAGGTTTAGCTATTCAGAAAGATCCGATTTACTGTAGAGAGAGGCACGAGTTGTACTTAAATTATTCCCTCAGAAGGGAAATTATAATTTCATTACATTTTTCTTCCCTCTCCCCACATTAGAAAGAGTAATAATAAGATAAATAAAAGCTGATGTGGTAGTTTGTCAGGAAATAATACATCTCCATTTCACCAAGTAATAGATTTGCTGAGCATGTAGCCATTGCTGTAAGATGTTGAGAATAGAATCCTTGTAAAAAGCAATGTCCTGGACTTCCAGTCAAATAAATGCACAATCAACTTCCCCCTGACACAGTCTGAAATCAGAAGAAGAAAATTTAAGAAGAGACCCAAGTACAGTATTGCAACTGAAAACTTATTACTTGCAAATAAGTCTTAGAAAAGGCTAAGAGCCTAGTTTAAGATAAGATAGAATTTCCTTGTCTGAGAGAAGTCCTTGAAAAAGCAGTTGCAACAGCAGGGGAGATCCAGATCTCACTTTCCTTAAGGAACCTGCTTGCAAATTGCTGTCCAAAGGAATGGGTTAAAAAGGTTCTAGATTAGCTGAGATACTGGCAGCCAGGGCAAAACAAACAAAAGGCTCTATTCGGTGGCTGCTGCCTCAGGTGATTAAAAGTCTGAGGGCAAAAGGAATTCCAAAAGTTTCATGTTAATAGAGCTGAAACATTGGCACACAAATCGTATGTTTATGGTATTCTTTTAAAGACTTTTAATTATTAAAGTTTTCTGAGATGAAGGGGGACAAAGAAAGTGCTGCTAAAAGCCTCACAATGGTTCTTTTGTATGCAAAACCAAAAAGAAATTTTAAAACTTTCTTTGACAGTCAAAATAAAAATTGCTTTAGGGTTTTGATGCCCTACACATTTATTTTTGTATATGCCATATGCTCCCTTAAAATTATTTGTTTTAAAAATGTTGTTTCACTTGGAAGAAACCCAGAACAGGAGGAGAATTGCCACCAGCTGGAATTCTATTATAGCTGAACAAGAAGCTGCAAACTATTATTTTACCTTCTTGGAGCTCTCTGC
>NW_009214725.1:17609-42312 GCF_000690835.1 Fulmarus glacialis
CTTGACTTCCCAGGGAGAGATGGCACCTTTAACTGAGAGGATCGGGTGTGCATTTTGTCAGATAGACTCATGCTGATTCTAATTTTTAATATAGCTTCTTGAAACAGGGCAGGTATTTCACAAAAACGGGACCACTGTCCCAAAGAATTTACAACCTGAGTTGACTCAATATGACTCGGTATGTTACGGAAACAAGCAATAGGGAGAGAATGGGATGAGGAACTAATACAGTTATTAATGATAAAAGATGTACTGACATTCGTTTTCCTGTTAAGCTTCTGAAATCCACATTTAAAAGAGAAAATACAGGGTGCACTATTGATTCATTTAGTGCAGGGCTTGTAGAAGAAGGAATTTTCAAGACTGGTTTGAAGCAGAAATCACCAGTGTGGAGAGAGTAGGGTCTTGTGAGATTTTCACACACGAGGGGCAATGAGGCAGTTACAGACCCCTGCTCATTAGCAGCAGTACAAATTCACTCCTGATACAGGTTGGAGCAACTCAGCTGACTTTCATGGCACAGTACGCAGAAGTAAGCCAATGTGGCCCAGTATTGCAACTACCATTATTAACAAAGAGACTAATTGCAGATTTTTTAAAAAATTATAATGAATAATAAAAATATCAGCTCTTTAATCTCCTTATAGGTGAAACTTTCTCAAAGCTATGAGAACAGCAGTGGGTGTTTTATTCACTCTCTAGGCTCTATATAGAACTCATTGCAGGTTGCTGGTTTATAGTCTTAATCTTTTTCCTTATTTCCTGCTTCTCTGCTCTCCCTCACTGCAGACCACCAGACTACACACACTATCACAGTTAAGGGAATTTCTTGAGATGTGGTTTCTACAGTTTGTCTCTGCTTTTTCTCACTGTCAGCAAACTCTTTTTTCTGCCATCGAGTTCCTGAATGGATTCCCTAAACTCAGCTTCCTGCCTGATTCGTTGTTTTCTTGAAAATATGATGGCATGATAGCTCCTGGTTAACTGCTGGGTCCATCTTAAACTTAGACCTCTCTTTAATTTACAAGAAAAAGTTTAAAAAAAATTTTCAGTGGTTTCCAATCGCAGCAGCCCATTAAGTTACGTCTATTCTTTCACAAAGGGAAACTTTTAAGTACAAAAAATTAATGCTTTTATTATTATTGGTTGTTATTTAATAAATTGTGATTTGAAATGATATATTTAGAGTTTCTTAACTGCAATTCTTCTGTAGAAACCAGGTCTTTGGAATGCCTTCTGCTAATTTAAACGACACTGATATGACAAGTTGGTGACATACTAGTTGCTTTATTTTAAGTTGTCTTAGGCTGAGGACTAAACAGTGAGAGAGAGACTTCAGAATTGTAGTAATTTAAAAGGTTATTGAAGCAGATTCCTTAGACTTCCCTTGTGGATCCTAAGGAAGCTTTCCACTGTCATGATATAAGATAGATTGAAAAGATAAAGGAATGAAAAGGCACCTAATTCCCTTTACCGTATTTTAATTTCTGTATCTTGATGTGCACAGCTTAGTGAAAAGGCACCTAATTCCCTTTACCGTATTTTAATTTCTGTATCTTGATGTGCACAGCTTAGTGAAGCTCTGGGTTCTGGTTCCAGTATGTAACTGTGCAATGAAGCTTGGATTTCCATCAAAATTAAGAGTGTAGGTTTTTCTATAATAGAGCCAGCCCACATCCTGTCTTTGACAGTAACTAGTACCATGTATGATTGCATTAGACAGTTGTGAAAGGACTTGGTCAAAGCTGATTGCAAACTTTGTAATTTGCTCAGTAGATGGTCAAATTATTATTGATTGGCTTATGCTCATTATGACTGGCTGGGATAATTTCTAAACTATTAATTCTGTCTAGTGTTATTGGGACATCTCACGTTCCCCTCACAATTTTGAAATGAAAAAGAGAACATCTCTGCTAGAGAAATGTCAACACATTTGTACGGGTCTTTTTTTCCCCCCCCCAGTATTTTGATTCACTATGGGTGATTTATTCTTTATACCATCTATAAATGACCAATAATGTGCTACAAAAGCACAGCAAACTATTTATGACCTTTTACTAGGCAGAACTAAACATATGACCAGTTTGTACAATCACAGTTGTTTTGTACCCCGGCTTACTGCCAGCATGCCCATTACTCCTGAGCCCCTTGTACGTGTCAAGACCTATTTCTGCAGGCGTCCTAATCATGCTCATTCTCGAGTCTTCTGCTGTGCTCTGTGTTCCTTTCTCACCTGCTTTGTATTAATTAATTCCCTTTGCGTGGCAGTGAGAACAAATGGGAGAAGGGAAAGGAAAGGGCAGCTATGTTTAATTCTTTCTTAGCAAGAAGCATTTTTTGAAATAAGAGCCTTACTAAAATGGGTAGAGGAACCTTCCTCCGTGTGCTAGGGGCAAGTACTATGTGGTTCTCAAGGAGACTCAGATAGACAGAGGACATGGGGAGTGCTGCTGTGTAAGCAGATGAGAATTGAGATGGACAGGTTGTTGATCTGTGTTTGGTTTGTTTTTGCGTGGAGGAAGATAGTGTATGATTGTACTGATAAAAGTTTGAAACAGGCATACTAAAGGGATGAATTAAGTTCCCTAAAGAATTTTAGTTTCTACATTTCTCAACTTCTCAGTGTTTGACTGTGGGCCTTTAAGAATGCTTTTCTGAATAGCTTTTTCTGTTAAAGTGCAGAAGTGCCACAACTGTATTAGTGAAATACGATAGAATATACTTTCAGTGGGTTATTACAATACTGAAAGATCACAACTTTAAACGTCTTATTAAACTTCATTTCTGTAAAAAATAAAATTCTATCTTTTAGTTAAATCAGATTTGCATTCCGTTTCATAAGGATAGTTCTTAAGCTTTGTCTAGCTGGCCTTTCTGCTGTTTGCAGCTAGATGGGGTGAGCGCAACACTAAAATCCAGTCTGAACACCAGTGCTGAATTGGAAAATACAGTGAGTAGCTAATTTAGAAGTCCAACAGTATATTTAATATATGGCTACACAGAAATGTTGTTTAGGTAAAAACATGTTATACTGTAATTTCTGGCAATATAGTAAACAAGATGCAACTTATTTTTTTTTTATGACTATTAAATGATATTATGACTTCACTGCAGTATTCATATTCATCATGGCTTATACCTAAACTATCAGATTGTATTTCTTAAGCATTGTCTGTACCTATGTAATTGACTTGGAGGGTTATATATGGAATTTGAAGGGGATGGGAAGAAGGGACCATTGTTATTTTATAAAACAAATGAACCAATTGAGGGAAAAGAGAACATTTTTTTTCTTTTTCCTTAAATATTTATCCTTCAAGACCACTTCATGAAAGTAACCACTAGATAATAATCTGTCTTGCTGTTTTTCCGCCCACTTGTTAAGAAGTTTTTAACTGCATTTTTCTTTTTTCTTAAACCATGGACAGCTGAGCCCTCATTTATCTCCTCTGTCACTTAGTTTGTAAAAACATGGCAATGAAAGCATGGCAAGGCTTTGAGAATAAAATGTTTTCTAATCACAAAATGTTGGCAGCTAAGGGAAAGAAAAAGTTGGATGCTTAAAAAAATGTTAAATAGATCCAGCTGAAATTTTTAACTTTGCAAAATTGAACAGATGCATAGACTTTATATCTAGAAGATACAGAGCCATAGATTTTATATCACATATACCCTGATAATTGTATATAGTCTGCAATACTTACTGTAGAATTTTATCCAGTAATTCCTTTGTCAATCCCAGCAACTTTGCTGCTGAACTAGCTACATACAGGGAGCTGAGGAATGGAAAGAGCACTTGACTAGCTCAAGGTCCTACGGGAATCTGTGGTAGAGCTGGCAGCTGAATCCAGATCTCCTGAATAACAGGCCAATTTTGTACAAAACAATCCATTTTCTCTAGTTAGCACAATAAAGCACTGTCTTTTGTCAGTGAACATTTTAGCTGCATAAAGAACGTTGTCAAACCGTGGTAAACATCTATACTACTTCACTGGGGTCCAGTTCAGAAAAGTTGTGGAGTTGCAGAGTGCCACAGATCTGGTTCATTGTGTTGTCTACTCTGAGCTGGGCTGGGCTTTGGAAGACTCCTATGGTACCACCTCTGTGGAAGATGCCTGTAGCAGTTTTACTCCATGTTTTTGTTCTTGCTATATAACCAAGCAGTAAACGATTAGATTTTTTTTCTGCTTTCTTACATAGTACCTTACATTTTCAAAGTGTGCTATGAATGTTCATACGCCATATCAGCACTCCAGTTATGTCAATGTAATGGATGAAAGAGTATTATAGCATACTGTTTTCCTTTTGGGGAGAATAAGGCATGAAAAGGTTAAGTGATCTGATTATAGGAACTGTGGTCTTATGCATGGATCCGGGTGGCAAAAGACCTGTATTTCAGTCAGAGCTCTGTCTGTCTCATTATGTGATATTAATGAGTGATCACTTGCCCTGTGGTTTTTTATTCCTAGGAGCAAAAGACTTATGTGTGATGGTGCACAGTGCTTTGTCCTGTGATCAACCACACTTCTAAATACCTTGCAAAGGAGGTTATACTCAAACAAAAGCTATTCTGCTTTCTCAGGCAAGGTGTTGTGCGTATTGTGTTTAAACACAAGGTCTATTCTGTTTTGTTGTTTTCAGACATTTAGGTGGGACATCTGTATTCATTAACAAAGCATGGCTCTTTCTCCTCTACATGCTGATGAAGCAGGAAACTAATTTCACTGAAAACTGGTAAAGGCAGCTTTCCTGTCACAAAAATGGGCTGATACTGCCTTGGCTGTCGTATACACAGTGCTGGAGAGAGTGCCAGGCAGAGCTCAGTGACTGACCTCTGCACACCCTCTGTGTTACACAAGCCATGGTATCTTGGTCATAAACAAGGTATAATAAACACTACTTATATCCCTTTTTGGCATTAAAGGTGTTTTCTCACCTCTCTTGGATCTGAACAGTGAAAGATTATTCAAGCCTCCAATCAAAAATAAGTAGCAAAGATTTAACAACTGTTACTTGAAAAAAGCCTAAATCTGGCACCTACTGTATCTTATTTGCCTCTCAGTAGGCTGGGCAAGTGGCTTCCTACATTTCAAGAGGAGTGATTGCAGAGGGAGGATTGCTCATGCCAGTAGCTCTCTCTAATGAAAAATGGAAAGCAATGATTATCTTCAAAAGTCCATGAAGGTTCAGTTAAGGTAAAATATGAGACATATGATCAAAGGAATAAAAAGTACACAAATCCCAAGTGAAGGTCTGATTCCATGACAAACACTCTGTTCAGCCTTTACCATGAGACATAAGGGCACCAGAGAAACCATCCTGGATGATTGAGGATACCCATCCCATAGTTCACATTAGGAGGATTAAGAGCACATCTGCTTCCTTTTGTCAAAGCACGTATTTCCCAGGCTGTTGATGGATTAGGTTAGCATCAGTAAGATGCAGACTGCATGACATGTATCTTTTCATCATCTTGAAGCCTTTTGTTTTTCTTTAAGAGTGGGAAGAACCCTGAAATGAAAAAAGTTGAACAAAGTATTTTTCTCCCAAAAGTTATTTTTTTTTTTTCCAGGGAGATTCAAGAAAGGCTCCTTATGATTTAGCTCTAAACAATTTTTTCAATCTATTTTACAGTATTGACAGTGAACTGGAAAGTTGATCATTGCTGAATTTTAGTGATTTTTACCTCCTAATTTGTAGTCCAAGGACCTATGCCCTTATCTGGTAGAGATTCCCATTAAAGCTTTTAGTTTAAATGAAGCTCTGAAGTACCTCTATGTCTGGATGAGGAATAAGGGTTTTCAGACAGAACTGGGAGCCAGGAAATCTTGAGCTTTCTCTGGTTTTAATTCTGTATATTTTTCATTAAGTCCCATGTGCTTCCATGTAGGAAAAAAATGAGGCTATTTTCTATCATTCTTCTTCCCACCATTTGTTTTAGGACAGCCACAGAGCTGCTCTAAACTTAACTGCTTCCTAATTATCCTTAAAAGACAATTTCACTTGTGGTGATGAAGATAATGGATGAAACAGAGGGAGATAAAAAAGTAATTGAAGTTCACTGTGCTTTGACCCTCTACCCTGTCTCCCAGTCCCCACTCTTCCCAGGCCTGGCAAAATGCAGGCAGAATCTGGCTCTTAACCTTTTTGTAGCCTTGAGCAAGACAAATCCTTAATCTCTTTCTCTTTTTTTCCATTTGTAGGAAATAATCTCAAAATAGACTGTCTATCTCTGTGAATGAAAATGAAAAGTATGACTGTAACTAGAGACTACTATTATTAGCTAATTTGGTTTAGCTATAAAACAATATTAGCAATTTAATCAACAATGGGATACTCACTAATCAGGTAGATATTGCAAAAACTTTTCAGAAAGCAACAATCTTTTTTTATGCATCATGATAAGAAGTACTGAGAAAGTTGCTATATACGTTTATGTAACGTACTGGGATTGCCCTTCTCAGAACCTTTTGGTTTTCATTTGCCTCTCATTTTTTGGCCTAGGTGCGACTGCTAGCCTAGAAAAAAAAGAATATGTGTTAACTGTTTAGCAGTGTTCAGTGTTTAGTTTTCTTTTTAGGAGGAAAATACATTTCACAGAGACTATCCACTGAATTTATAGTGCATTGCCATGGTGATCACCATGGAAAACTCAACAGTTATGAACTATCATGTTCCACAAAATGTTAAGAAAATGCAAAATTTCTTACTGTGGAGACACCTTACGTGTCAACCTGTGGTTCTGTTTAGCAAACATTTCATTGTAATGAGAATCATCGAAGTAATTTCCCTTGAATATTTTTGTCATCGAGGTTAAGAGCTCAGATTTGCTCTTACAGGAGTGCTCTGCTTTTAGAGGTAACATGGGGCTTGGGACCATGAGGGGAAGAGGCAGTGGTGTGAGGCTGCAGCTGGGGAGCTGCTGCCTACCTGCAGGTCTCGGAGGGTGGGATCTCCCTCAACAGCAACCGCTCCCGGCTGCAGAGCGTGCTCCACCCTCCCTCCTCTTCCAGGACCCCATCTGCCAAACACAATTTGTCGTCAGTCTAAACACATGTATCTGATGTTGGATCCCGGAGCTGATGGGAAGCTGTTGTGTGGTCGCCTGAGACTGAAGCACCACACTGAGGAGAGCGAGATGGAGCCAGATGAATGTCTTGTGTGTGAAGTATGAGGCTTGACAAGTCTGGCATTATGCACTCTGATACTGCTTTTGACTCAGTTACCTTTTGATCTGAGTTACACCATGATAGATCTATGTAACTGTACTGAAGTTTACTTAACAAAATTAAGTATCAGAGTTTATTTTAGTAGAGTTACTCTGCATTTTACCGATGCAATTAAGATCAAAATCCTGTCTGAGTTATATTGTTGTCTTTAATTTTGAATAATTGAAATGTAAACAACAAATTCAGCAACTAATGGAATGATGAAAGGACAAATTCTCTTCTTACTTATATCTATGGAAAATGAGTGTTTAGGATTTGACACTAGTTCCGTCAAGACAGAGTGTGGCCCTGGATGTGTATTTTAAACAAGACTCAAACTGTGGTTGGGTGAGGCTCACCTCAAATGAAAGCTTAACAAAATCTTTTCCTCTGTTGTAGTAACTACTTTCCTCCTCCTGTAGCTGTCCACTTTTTTCTATATTAATGATTAATTGCTTATGTTCCTGCTTTCTTACTAAAATGCTGAGTCTTCCACCTACTGTTTCCTTCTATTTTATTGCTTTATAGTTGTTCCAGCTAAGCACCATCTATATGCAAAACATCTAACTGTTTATATGAAACATGTGGTTCATATTTTGCTCTGCTCCAGACATGACGTGTATGTGCATAGGAAGGAAGATGAAGTAGTTAACAGTGCTAACAGAAAGCTAGATGTTTTAGAAGAAAACTGCTTGCTTAAGTGAACTAAAAAAAATATAATCTTTCCAATTAAAATATTCTTAAATAAAGAAAAAAAAAGGAGATTCTGGATTAGTAATCCAAAAGGAAATATCTTTAGCATTGCAAATTGTTGCTTTACAGTCTGAAACTACAGTAAAGTTTCCAAAGTCTGGTTTAAATAAGCAGGATTCTTAAGGAACGCAAAATTTAAAGCTTAAAATATGGGGTCCCTTTCTTTTTTTCTTTTTTCTTTTTCCTTTTTTCTCCTTTTCCTTTTCCTTTTTCTTTTCCTCTTTTCTTCTTTTTCTACTTTTTCTTTTTCTTTTTTTCTCTCTTTTTCTTTTACTTTTTCTTATTTCATAGGCAACTTTCCAGATGTTTTTTTAAGATCACCCATCAAGACATGGAAGGTTTTGTCTCATTTTACATATATTCAGGAGGTAGTAGTACTTTAAATCTTATTTAACAAGGAAGTAACACATGGAGACTCTAGTCCTTTTTACAAGCTGACTCTGGGAAACCTTTTTCTGCAATCTGTATAGAAAATGAATTACGAGGAATACTGGAGCATCAGGGACTATTCTTAGCTTGACTTTACTATGGTTTATAGTGAGGATTTAGATGCTCGAGGGCTAGATATTCAAGATCTTACATGGACGTTACGCACCTAGAAGCTGGCTTTTCTGCACATAATAGTGTTTCTGAGCTCCCATGAAGGTCTTTAGACATACAGGTTAAAAGCCACCCTGCCTGTCATAAGGAACATCATTTAAAGGGAAAGAAGAGCTGTGTGTATGTGTGAGAGTTTAATGCTTGCACAGAGATAAACTGTTTTTTGAGGAGAATGAAGTAGGGATTGGAGTTGGGATGTACTACCATAATTCACAGGTAGGACACAGTCCTCTCAGCCTCTGGGTTGGGGTAGTGCCTCGATCATCTTTATTTGCAGATCTGTCAGGCGGTGGGACTGTGTGTGAACACTCTGGGTATGTTTCTATAGCAGGAAGCCTTTGTGTTGCAGCGTATGTGGTTTAGGACAGGGGTTTGGATTTCACCTATTATTACAGCAGTTGCCATTCTTTTCCAAACAGACTTACATAGCTTATGGTCTCCATGGTGCAGAGAACTGTGTCTTGTTAACCAGAGGCAAGGGGTGCAAATTCAATCGACAGTGTATATCAATTGCAACATCAGGGTTACTTTGCATCTCTCTGAATAGGTTGCAGGGAATGGAGAGCAGAAGTTAGACAACACTTGAAATAATAGATTTGCTGATTTCATTCTCTATCTAGTGAACAAATAGCCTCTCTGTTTTGGTATCTCTGTGCTCCTCTCTTTCTGACAAAGTGTGTCTGTTCCATTTTCTGCCTTACTAAATTCTTTGGGACAGGAACTTTGTTCTGTGTTTGTACAGTATCTAGCACAGGGGGTCGTGACCCTTAGCTGAGACTGTGATGAATACTATGAAAATGCAGATAACGTTAAGAATATAAAAATGTCTGTACCACATAAAACCAGACCGAGCTAGCACAAACTCCTCCTTCTGATCGTGGACAGTTTTGACTATTTAGGGTAAATATGTAAGATACTGGGCAAGAATAGCAAGATGTTTATTCTGATTTACCTTCCTGGATTCTGGCACTCAGCAGTATAGGGACTTGTATAGCCAGAGGGTCCATCTAGATCATTGTATGTAACAGACACTAATGGACCTACCCCCCTGCATGCAATTCTTTCTCTAAAGCAAACTGTAAAGTAAAATTAGGTAAGTACCACAGATTATATAAATATTAGTGTGGGTGAAAGTTAATACTATAGAGAGTGGAATAATGTGGACTAGCTGCTAATACTGTTAGAGATTTTAGGGAGTGGTACAGCACAGCTCAGAAACCATTAGCTAATGCCTTCCAAACACGTTTTTATTTCATGAGCAGGTTGGGGAACCACACCTAAATTCTACTGTTAAAAAAATTGTAATGGTTTTATTCTTTTAAGCTTTAGTGGCTTTGAGCACAGCAGCAATCTATAGGTATTATTTCAAAAAAAATAATATTCAAAAAGCTGTATTATCTTTCCTTTTCTTTAGCAAGCCCAGCATATGTGTCACATCTCATTTTTCGTGTGCATAAGAAATGCAGTTTTAGTCCAGATGGACTACAGAATTAACATCCTTGTGTCACATTCCTCATTGGTCACTCATTCTGTATTCGCAGAAGAGTACATAAGCCAGTGTAATTATAAGACTAATGATTGTAGACGCATCAATGCAATTTCCTATTAATAATGCTAGAGGGGTTTCACAGAGATGTGGAAAGTCATCCTCTGACTACCTGCTGGACCAAGACCTTATATACCTTAGAAAATAGTCTGGCTTGTAACTATCTCGTTCTTTTCTTTCATAACTTTTCTATCACAAAAATTTATCATTTTCCTCACAGGGAACTGCACAGATGCTACATCTGATATTTTAAAGCCAAAGAGTTTCTGCATAACCTATTCCAAAGATATCTTAACAGATCTTCAGCTAAATAAATATTCTTACACTATTTTAGGTCTTGTATATCTAAAGGAATAGCTGGATATTCTTCAAACACGAAGAGTATAAAAGATGGGAAACATTGGTGGGGATAGAAACAAGGACAAAATATTTCAGGCCAAAGGTAATAGCTGAGGAAATTGCTGAAAATGGGGGCTTGGAAAGAAAACTCTATCTTTGCCATAGAGTGACTGAAGCAAATCTATAGTACTCTTCAGTGCTCTCCATCTTAGAATTGGCAGGCTAAAATATCCCTAGGTGATAAGAAATTAATTCCAGGAATTACGTTTACTCCCAAAGTCCTTCCTCAAGGCTTGTCAAGCAAAATTCCTTTTGACTTGAAATGGCCATTTGCCTGAAGAAGGATGGCAGGGTACAGTTCATTAAGAAGGTCTTTTATATGGGATAAGAATAAGAAGGAGATGTGAGTGAAGATTACCTTTCAAATCCTGTGGAAGATTAGCATCTTCCATGTTGAGAAGAAGCAAGAAAATCCACATAGTCAAGAACACTTACACAATCTGTTTTTCAAGCAGAAATTCTGTGCACAGAAAGTTATGTTTTTGAATTTTAAATCGTAGTACTTGTACATCAACTGGCTAGAAACAAATGTTTATTTTCTGTCTGAAAAATGCACATTTTACAGCTTAATTGCCTAACAGCTCTTTATTTATCTTGGATGTAAATTCATAAATGTCTTTTCAGGAATAAACTTGCCTGCAGATGGCGGCTATATGTTTCTGGAAATCTTTAAAAAATCTGTCTATTTAAACTAGCTTCAGTGGAAATCTTATAAATAAACAAAGGTTTCAGCTAATTCTTGCAAATCTTCTGGAAAGAAAGCCATGTCAGGCCAATAACATGGAGCTGTGCTATCATAGATTATGTTCTCAGTGAAATTTTTCCCTGCAAATACTGGATGTGGTCTTTGATTTTGCTTATGAATGGGCAATGGCATATACACTTTTTTCATGCACCCCCTACTTCACTATTTCTGGTAACATAAATAGTTCCCGAGTTGGTATTTTTTCAAAGCACACCTTGAAAAAAATCTTTCAACTTTGGTTGGTTTCACTTGGAAGTGTTACTTTACATCATCTATTAAGCAATTCTCTCCATTACTTCAAAGTCTTCAAATACAGCTGTCCCCACTTTCATAGCTGTAAAATCAGATATCCAATATACTACGCTGAAGCAAAAAGAGACCTCATTAATTGGTTTTAATTTTCTCAGGGCTAGAGGAAGAACCGAAATCTCTGCAGCCAAATTAAAATCTACCCATAGTGCACAGTCCCACATTGCAGAGACACATCTTGATTTTCAGAGCAGATGGATCAGGTCACTTCAGATCCAAAAGCACAAGCATGTTCTATTTGAATTACGAATTACTACTTAGGTGGTTGATCATGTGTCCTTTATACAAGCTTTCCTACATCCTTCTCAACTCTTTAAATTCACACCTCATTTCTTAGATAATTTCTACTAAGAAGCCTCTGCCCATCATCATAGCATGTGGATCCTTGGAGGGGAGATGGCTGCATTTGCTGTTTGCAGTTTCTCATGGATAGAACCTACCTTGGGGGATGAGAAGTACTATTTTAGACAGCACAGTCAATAATTAAACACAGATGAGAGAGAAGGGGTTATTGCAATTCATAACCTTCTCTTAGGCAACTGCAGGAGAGCTCTCTGCTCTCCTGGAAAAGCAAAGAATTCACAATATAAAATGGCTGTTAGACCCATGTAAGGAAAAGAGTAGTGACTTAAGGCCAACTTTACTACCCATTGCTCAAGTCCCAGCTTTGAGGCACTTAATACCCTGATAGATGTGGTTACATGAGCAGAATATAGTCCACTCTGTGACACCACCCCATCCATATGCAGTTCATTGTTAATATATAGCTAAAACAGGAAACTTCTACAATCAGATAAAGAAAACTCTACAGTGTGTGATTATGGCTTGGTCAGATGTGAGCGTCTGTATGAAAAATAATACCTCAGGTTGAATAACAAAGAACAGCTTGTATTTGAACTTGGCTGTGGTGAATTAAAATGAATTCCCCAAGTCCCTTTGCTCATGGTAGCTTTCACTTTTGTAGCTTTTTTCAACCCTTTTGCTCCTTCAGGGGCACGAGTGATTAATTTTATTGACTTAATCTCAACCTGATATTTTTACTGCAAATCCTTCCAATATTCAGAGTATAATTATAGTTTAATGATTTAAATTTGTAGATTCTCTTCCCCAGAAATAAAGGACTATATTTCACTTTTATATTTTTAAAGCTATTTTTCTGTTTCTCTTACAAAATGAGCAAATAACACATGGGGAAATTGGGAAAGTTTGTTTGTTAGTGACATATTAATCACTATAGATCTCCATCATTGATTTTTTTTGGCCCTCAATTTATAATTTTATAATGAAGTCTGCAAGCAATTTAGTCTTATTCTTGAGGAGAGTGGGTAGCAAAAGAATCAATAAAAGAGCTGAAGTTTAATACAGGAAGCAAAATTGTGTTTCATGAGCTGCAGTATAGATCTGTATTGTGTATTCTAGGCACCAAACCAGTATTGATATTAATGAAAGTTCACTGTGTGTAATGAGGGGAGAATAGTCACTGGAGATTTCCAGTACAGCTGAAGGATCCACAGCATTGACTTTGCCCTGAATGTAGAGCTCTGAAAGATAAACATATCTAAACTACCAGACATATTTAACATTAAATCTAGCTAGTTACAATGAAACAATTATAACACTCTTCAGATAGCATAAGAAAGAAGTATTGCAAATTTAATGAAGGTCAAATTTTCAGAGACCTAGTGTGATCTCCATTCTGTCAGCTACCTTTTGTTAACAAATAACAACTTTTAAACCCAGAACTCCTGTGCTCTGGTTGTGCCTGCTGTTTTTTTATATAGGCTGAATGATGTTAATGCCATTTCTATCACTTTTGCTCTCAACCACTAACATGAAAAAGGGCACATGCAAGAGATTTTGCTTCACATAACTACACATTGAGTTAAGGCACATTTTGAAAATCTGGCCTATAGAGGTGTTATATTCCATAGATAAAATAAAAATTGCTTGACATAATAACAACTAAGGCTAATCAAGATGATTAAAATAAATATTATTTTAGTGACTGAATTTTTTTCACCTTCTCTTTGTCTTTGCTTTCACTGTACCTAATGAAATATGAAGCTGAGAAAACATGGCAAGAAGCTAAAAGGGTTTTTTTCTCCCTTTTTTTTACCAGACTAACTACTTTTAGGGCACCATGCTACCTCCTCAGCAAGTTACTTCAAAGGAGTCTAGGAGGATGAGTATCCAAACGGGTCTTAAGTTTTCACTTATGTTCAAGTTACTACTGTTCTAATTGAGTAGTATTGCTACTTCAATTTGCTTCATTCAAAATTGCACTGGAATTTTGTTTCCTTTTGTAGAATACTGCTTCTGCCCCTGAATTTACATTTTGAGGTACATGTGGCTGGGGACATGCTCTGTAGCAGAATGGTTAGTAGAAACTTTGATAAAAGGCTAGAAGCAGCCTAATCCACCCCTTTTCTGAGGACAGAAAATTGTCCCATTCTTCATTGCAGCTATACACAGTCACTTTGTAAATAGATTTAATCTAACTATTTCTACTTAATTCACTATCCTGTACCCAAATCACTTTAGCAACATTTTTCATCCTTTCTTTTTCAAGAGAGTGGTATTCACAATGAAAAAGAAAGCAGGGGGCAACATCTGTGATTCCTGGATTGCACAGACAGTATATGAGACAGAATATGGACACTGGCTTCTAATCACTGCAAGCAAACTTTGCAGGTTTCATGCATAAGTTAACTTTCCAGAAAGTGAGAGTTAGATCTTAAAATTCTCAACCCACAGAAAATTCTCTGATCCAAAGGAAAGTCCTTCAGTTGGGTAAAATGAATCAAAAGACTTTGTTGTTTGCACGTCCTATTAAAAAGATTGCCATAGTCCTGCATTCCACATAGCCATGACATATGTTTTGAAGATTAGTAAAGAAACAATTAGATTATAAATATCTACCTGTCTATTTGTCTTTAGAAAGAGCTTGTCAGGTTCCAGTGAGCGTTGCTGGATGAACTTGTAAGGTCTTGTCCTGAATTCACTGCATTTTTTCTGAGCAGAATTGAGGCTTCGATGAACAGAGAGCCCCTGGTTAGCAGGGCTATTGGCTTTAAATCTGCATGAGCTGTAACCTGTAGATCATTCATTTGTGGTGGTGGTCATTCATAATAGCAGAGGAGAGGGCAAACTTCTCAAGTTAGTTTCACCTATGGATGAAAAGGAGAGTAAGAAAGCTGACTCTGAAAGAAGAAGAAATAAAAGTAAAAAAGAGTGGGTTCAAGCTCCTGATTAACAGGTGAGCCCTTCTTTCACTTTTGGTTTTTGGAAGGAGGATCAGTCCTGGAATAACAGGCTTGTGCAAATTTTTACTTGGAAGATTGCAGCAGTTTCCTATAAGTACAAAATGTGATTGTCTTTCTGAAAATCAAACCCCATATCAAGATTATGATTTTAAATTTAGTAAAACCTAGCATTTGTTTGCAGCGCACACGATTTTCACAGTTTAAATACTCATTATATATGTTTGTGGAATGTTCAACTTGGTGCTTTTCACTCGCTTTATATCACTACGGAGCTGGATAATAATTCTTGGAAATGCTCAGAGGTACTGCATATTCAAAGAAACAAAGTCAGCTACCCATAAAGATATGGAAAAATGCTTATCTATTTTAAGGGAATTTTTTAGAACCACTGCCTCTCACATACATGCATAGGGGTTCTGGTCAGCAAACATTTAAAAGATTCTATCTTTGACAGATACACTTTCAAACTATATTTCAGTCCTTGTATGTCTCCTTATACACCTTGAATCTGGATTTTTTTTTTTTTTTGAAATTATGCCCTTATACAAATCCTTGGGCTTGATAAGAGTTCTAATTTCTCAATTTCCACATATAATTGCTGTCTTGTGCTTGCAAAATTGAACAGCCAAACACTTGAGAACCAGAGCTGGATGATGAATTGAAAGTGTTTCAACCTTTAACCCCACATGTCTTTAAGTCCTGTCTACTTGCATAAAACTGACAAACCACATTTTTATGGTTTGTTTTCTGTGCAGCAGATCTAAACCAGCTTTTTAGAGGAAAAGGAAAGTAGATCGTATTCTGCTTCAATCAGTATCAAAGTAATGGGAGAATTTTAAATTACAGAAGCATTGTGTGTTCTTGAAGGAAATGTAAGAAAGAGAAAATGCCTAGCTTCTTTTTGCAAACCCGAGCTGAGCAAAGAAGGCTGACAACTTTGCAGAAATAGTATTCTCCTTTCGTATAGTTACATGGCCCTGTATGAATTGGTTAGGAGGTCATTCAGTGTAGGAATTGCCACTCACTACCTTCTGCTCTCAGTTTCCCAGCTTCAACCGAGAGATTAATCACATACACAAATGAATTCAGCCATCTCTGACAAAAGTGTAGGTTTTTTTAATCTAAGTTTCACATCAATTCTTTGATATAAGACCATTTCTGGATGCCTTTTTTTACCTGCCACCTTGGCCCTTTATTGTGCTAGCTAGATTGACATTTGAACTGTACAAGTAAAGAGAGAGTAGCAAGGATGTCCCAATGCATATTAGATAGAGAGGTAACTTCTAGCAGGAGTGTATACAACTTACAATAACCCACAACTCAGACTGTCATCTGTGATCTGTTCCTTTTTACATTTGTGAGACCCTGTCTTTTCTGCTTCTTGTACTGTCAGCAATTCCGCTCATCTTTGATAAAAATAGCTAACTAAATTTGGAAAAAATCTTAATGCAGGAGAAATACTGCATATACTGAATTGAAGCTACCTTCAAAGAAAGTTGAGATACCTCTTTTAAATTAATGTTGCAAGCAATGTTTTGTAACTGTATATTACAAAGAGGTTAAACTGCACGAGGGAGAAAGCGGCAAAAGAAGGAAAACTGTAACAGGAAGAAATAATTATTCCTGTGAAAATAAAGACTAGATGTATATAAATTACTTTTCATGCCAGAGCTAAACAGGCCCCTTAGGAAGATAATAAAGGCCTCTTGAACCTCAAAGGCTTCTCGCCGCTTTCATATGCAGCTTCTTCTATAATACCTGTTTTGTTCAAATTAAAACTCACGCTCCTGTTGCCAATATAGAAATCTTTTCAAGCACATTGAAGGTATAGCTCTTGGGACCAGAAATGGGGTAAAACATTCTGAAGAACTATTTTTTCCAAAGTGAATTTGTCATTTCTTTAACCTCATCACACACACAAACCATAACAAGAATTTTGATAAACATGTTTGTCTTCAGAAGAATGTAAGATCTGAATAAAATGTTTCTTGCTTTATTGCTCAGAATGAATGGACTTGTAGTGTAATTGCGAATGATAGAGAATATTTGTGCTGCAATACAGCTTATTTAACAGTTATGATAAAACTGCAGTATAAAGCATATCTACACTGGAAGATCTGTTTGAATAATGATGAAACTTGTGAAATTAATCATAGCCAGACTGAACAAATGAGTCCAACAATAAATTGTGCGTCAGTATAGCAGTGTAAAAGGAGAACAACTATTTAAATAATAGAGTGCCAGCTGATGCTTTTGTTACAGGAGTTAGGAATAGATCTCAGATTTCATTAAATTTTTTCCATGGTACTATTAATTTTAAAATCTGTATCAGACTATATGATAATAATTGAAACGCATCTTCTACTGTTTGAAGAGCCCTTACGAAAATGAAGGATGGGATAGGTTCCCTAGGAGAGGCTCATGATCCCATAAAGACAGAAATGAAAATCTGAACAATGTGTCTGAAAACTTTTCAGCACTGCAGGGTTATGTCTGGAGGAAAAAAACAAGGTACCAAACCAACAACAAACCTTGTGGCGACATGAGCACTGGAAGTCATGTGGGATCATACCTTTTGTCCAGACTGAGGTGCTTTCTGGTACCAAATTTATGGTAAAGGACATAATTTTGTATTATTATGAGTATTTTTGTATTCAGATGTTTTACTATAAATGAGAAGTAAGGAAAAAACAACAGTAGAACTGAAAAACTATGGAGATTGTGATTTCGGGAGAATGAGAAAGTATGGCATTTGTAAGATGATTCTCAGAAGTGGAATGTCAGCAAAAGTGAGGATTTATCTGGAAGTGGTAGGAAGGGTGAAGAAATGAAGAGATGATCCCACATTCCAGAAGTGTGCATAATTCCACCATGGTGCAATTTGACAGTACAAATATGCAGTGGTGAAATACTTTGGGTAAAGATAAAAGGAATAGAAACCAAAAAGAGAAATAATAATAACCATCTGTTACACATCAGAAGATCTGGAAAAGAGTGGGGAAAAAGAATTCCTGGAGCTGTTCTTTATGCTGTGGGATGCTGCGCTCCTGAGGAATGTTTGCAACTCATATATTTGCTGGTTAGCAAATCCAACAAGCCTGCGTCACTGAAGAGGTCTGTAAAGTATGCAGAAAGCAAATTTTGGAAGCAGTGCTTAATTGTGCCTATAAAGTAAAGGCCTACTGTGAGGGATTGATGAAGAATCATTCTCTTTAGCAAAAACTCACATGTTTTAGGTATAGTCACTATTCTGAATTCCACCCATTTGGATTCCCACTCATTCCTACTCATTTGACACGGCAGTCAATTTAGGAGGGAAGTGTGGTATGAAGAGAGAAACATTTATCAGATCTTTGTTCTTGCCAAGGCAGGTTGAAAGGCCCAGATCACCTGAGCCTGTGAGACTTTACAAATTGATAAAGTTCAATGCAAGTTTGGGCACTGTGGATGTTTGACTGCCTTGAAATGGTACACACAAGTCGGTGCACTGCACAGCTGGAAAGGTGAACTGTAAATATAATGAAAGAGTGCTGATTTTCCAAATATACCCTTGAAAGCTCTATTTTGCTTGACTTCCAGAAACTGCTGAAACAGAGGTTTGAATTCTGTTTCTGTAAAATAGAGATTACTATTGGTTGCTCTATATTAATTTCAGAGTTACCAGAAATCTGAATGCAAGAGGTAAAGTTTTCTCTGTCTACTGCATGACTTCTCAAGTTGATTTTTACGATGACAAGCTGGCATCAGGTGAAAAGTGTTCGCTGACAGAAAGAGAAACACACTGTTATTTCTGAGGGAAGTTAAGGTCAGAGCACAAATATATTCTTTTTTTGTTTGTTTGTTTTTACAAAATCCCAAGCCAGTCTGGTCAAGTTCTTCAGCCACACCAGGGTCTCCATTTCCTGCCCAGAGAAAATTTAGCCCCACAAGGTATATGCTTCATTCCTGACCTAGATTAGAACCTTCTCTCTATGGAGTTTGGTCAAAAAAACAGAAAACTGTGTGCTTTGGTAAGGGCAGTAATAGCACATTCAAGATATACTTAGAATTTGGTTCTCATTTATTTTTAAGTCTTGGCTTAACAGAAATGAATAATGAAGTTAATTACAAAAGAATCCCAGAGAAGGTATCTTGTTCAATCCTTCTTCAGTGCTAACCATACTGGAGTCCTGCTTCAAGAATCTGCTGTAATGCAAACAATGGTTTACAATAAGAAAGAGCTTCGTAAAGGCCTAGCATTGTGCTTCTTGTGATTGGCTGCTGTGACTAGGTGTTGTGGTCATAAAATTCATAATCAGGATGAAACTAACCTGGAACAGTAATGAAAAAATGATGGTATATAAGAAAAATATGAAAGGACATTTTTTCCTCTCATAGTTTGAGAAAACTGTGAGCAGTGCAACTGTTTCCAGGGTTTTCTGAAATTCAAAATCATGTAAGTAAAACAAAAGTATTTTTCTAAGCTAAATTAATACAGTGTTGAAACTAACATTTTCCCAGTTAATTCATCTTTCTCTCAAAATCAAAACAAGCTCTCTTAAAAGACAGTGTGTTCAAAAAGGAATTAATTCTTAAACATACTTGAGGTGTCTTCAAGGTTATTTATGTGGGAAGAAAGCTCTCAGTGGCAGAGTTAGGCTGTAACAACAGCTACAAATACTTTTCAGGAAAACAAGAGGACAGGAACTTTGCACGTGCAATATTGCACACAACACTCATAAACTTTACGATAAGGAGCACAGCATAAAGGGGGTTTGTTCCTATTACGAATTTGTTTAAAATTCTCCCGTAAATTACACTAAACAGCAATATTAGCTTGGATCACAAATCCCTCTCAGCCACTGCCTTATCACAGATTCCTCAAAAGCACTAACCTACATGACCTTTGTGTGAGTCTCAGATGACTCCAATTATTCTGCTGTGAGCTCTCATTCTTTTACACAACCTGCCCTTAACTTTAAAAAACTGGAGAGGGAGGAGGTCTGGGGGGAATGAAAGCCATATCACATGGCCTGACCACACTTTGTACCCTATGAGATAGGCCATCGAAATCTTGGAGAAGTAGAGGGGGGGAATTTATCATCTCCCGCATCTGTAGATATCAAGAGGAACTGAGTTCCACCACACTGGGGTCAGCTGTGCAAAAGCGCTGTATTTTGACAGAGTCAACTTGAAAAGTGTCGGGGAGCAGAGATAAATGAGAAACAGAAAGTAGGTTGCGAAAGGGAACAAAAATGTGGACCAGGTTATGCAAGAACAGAGGGGTCAAGGCTTGAAGAACCTTGAAAGTTATCGGTAAAATCCTGAACTCAAATCTCAATTTCAGAAGAAACCAATATTGTGGCGTGTAGAAGGGGGCAGCATGGTAACAGCAGGGCCAGCCACAGTGGGATGAAGGTGAGATAGGATGCTTTGATAAAAAACGTGTAGCTGATGCAAGCCCTCAAATCAATGCTTCTGTGTAGAAATATGAGGCCAAGTCTAGGTCCCACTGAACCTTCTAGCAAAATTTCCATCCAGTTAGGAGCCACTTTGGCTCCTACATTTAAAGTTAGATACCAGTTTGTTGTAAATCCTGCACTTCTGTGTATGTCACTTCAAGATTTAGCTTCAGGATTCTTTTACAAGGGTGTCTGTGTTTTCTACCCCTCAAAATGCTGCAAATATAAAAATGTCCTCTGCTCTACATCATGTGTTAATTTGTGGCCAAAGACACCACAGGGCAATGGACAATCCTGAACTAAGGTTTTAGCTGGAGTTGGGAGGAGAATCCGTTTGCCTGTTTTGTGAAAATTTCCACTGTTTCAAAGAGTCTTCCTGTCTAAAAGCAGAGTGGAAAATTAAAATGCGTTTTTACAAACAGAAACAATAACTCAATGGGTAATCAGAGTGCACTAGCTGAAATGTTGCATTATTCATGTTCACCATGCTTTCTTTCAATTCTGACCTTATAGATTTTATGGTTGGGGTTTTTTAATACTTTAACTGTAAATGAACTCCAATTTTGAAATGAAAAAATATATTGAAAAAAATGCCAAAAGGTGTTTTGACAGTTTCAAAATGTTCTTCTAAGGTTTTCTTCAAAATGGAAAATCACTGAAACGTACTATTCTATAGATAGATCAGCATTTCCTGTTGAAAGATTTTATGCAAAAAATATTTTCACTTGCTCTTGACTTTTAGCCAAAACTCAGACCTTAAAACAAATGACAGAATTTGGGATTGCCTTTGACCTACAATGGAAAACACCTTCCTCCACCATTAAGCTGTTATCCTCTTACAGAAGAGCTACTCATTTGTGTGTGAGTGGAAGGTAAGTTGCACAGCCACATGTGCCATATGTTGACAACTACCCTTTTCCTACACCAATATATGTTAGTCTTGCTTTTGATGGAAGGCATGATTAGTCATTTCTATGGCTAAGCTACGTAGAAGCTATAGCTTCAAACATAATGCCAGTACCTGTCACTGTCTGGCCTCTATATGGCAAGTGACCTCTGACCCCCTTAGACTCGCTCCCCAAAATGTTTAGATTAGGAAGTGCATCATTCCAGCTTGCACAGCCAGGTTTCTTTCCTGTGAAAACCTCGATAAGGAGGGAAATGCCTTTGGCTCAGAGTGGTGGGAAGTACTCTTGTCTAAGGAAATATGTGTAGACATCGTGCATTTTAATCTGCTTTTTGTTATTCCTTTTTGCTTTATTTATCAACTCCTGCTTCAAACAAAGGATTCTTATTTCACTGATGTTTAACTTAAATATGGCAACTTCAAAGCTAGGTTCAGATTACCCCATTTTAAATCATAAACTGAGCTTGCTTGAGACAGGGAATGTTTATACTGACTTGTCATATTTTGTAAATAAAACAAATGGGACCAGATTGTCGTTCAGAGTTCACAGATGCTTTGGGAAGGTGAAGAAGATTAAAAGAAGAGTTTTGCCTGAGTAGCAAAGACAGTCATTGTCAGTAATCTCCCCAAAGGAAGAAAAGGGGAAGGGTAACGAGGAGAGCGCACTGGGTGTGCACTCTACAAATCCTCCCTGGATATTCCACTGCAGGTTGGCCTGTCCTCACGCTCTCTGTGGTGGCTGTGTGTAAATAGCTGTGATGCAATGGAAATAAATTCTGTGAAGTCAAGATTACCATCATCACAATCACCATTAGACATTAGGAAATAACTAGTTATTTTTGAGTAATATTTTATTACATCCCTTTTTTTCCTGTGTTAATTTAAGACAGTAATACAGATGGGAAAACCATAGCTGATTTGGTTAATGGGGTGACCATCCCTTGCACTTTTTGCTAAAGAGTTTAAAAATGCTTTTTCAAACACATGAGACAGCGTGCAGGGAACAATAGATGATCCAGCTATAAAAGCAGAAAAAATAAATTAATTGTTTAAAGCCTTCACAGTGGGAGGCTAGGTGGATTCTTGCTCCAGAGTATTTTTAAATGGGACTTCTCAGAAGATCTGTTGTAAACTGAAGCGTTGGTGAAAGAGTAAAAGAGATCTTTGAATAAAATGGATAACGATAGGTAGAATTTGTTTGTTTGGTTGGTTGGTTTTTTTAACTAGAAATAGTAACAGATCAGCCAGAGCATGTGGTGCTCACTTAAGAGTTATATAGGAAGTTAGCTATGAAATGAGTGAACTATTAATTGTGGCACGCAGTCTTCTAAAATTTCCTCCTTCCTTATGAAAAGAAAATGCCACAATTTGAAAAAAAAAAGGCTTAATGGGGAAGTTGAGGATATATAAATCTTAATAAATCTGACATTGCATTTAGCAAATCGGTAGTAGTTATAATAAAGAATAGAACCAATGAACATACTTACATATGATTTACTGAGTAGGACACAAGCATTGTGTTTACATAGGGAATTATTCTTAAAAATGTGGATTTCTTTGAAGGAATTAATCAGCATTGGATGGGAAAATCCTGTTGATACGTTCTACTAGGCTTTCCAGAAGGATTTTGAGGAGGTTTTCATAAAATGCTCTTAAGGAAATTAAATGCTGTGGCACAAAATGAAGGGTCCTAGCATGTTTAAATAACAAGTTTGGAGGTAGAAAAGAAACCAAAAGAGGAACTGGTTGGCTTTCCTGATTGATGCACCAGTGGAAACCCACAGAGATCATTGCTGAGCTCTATGCTTTCAAGCACATATAGGTCCGGTTAAGGGAGTCAACGAAATGAGGTGACACAGCTTTTTTAAACAGAACTAGCAATTCAGGGTAGTTTTGGAGGGATCTTAAGGTGCTGAGTGGATGATAAAATGGCAGATATAATTCAGTGTTGGAAGATGTAAACTGATGCACATGGAGTTGACTCTGGAATTGACAGTTGGAATTATTAGGAGAGGGATAGAAAACAAAATAAGAAAGATCAATATAGCACTGCATAAGTCTGTGAGGTGGACATATCTTGAAGACTGCATGTGGTCCTGTCCCCTACATCTCAAAAAAGGGTAAAGCAGAACTAGAAAAGGGTGACAGGATGCTCAAAGTTATGAAATAGCTTCCAGGTGAGGTTTGATGACATGAACTTGGTATCCTGAGTAGGAAAAGAGATGCCTGAGGGAGGAGGGAATAGAAATCTATAAATCGTGAGTAGCACAAGGGAGGTGGCACAAATAGGGGCATGGAGTAGCAGGTTTGACAAACAAAAGCAGGGCTTTTTCACAGAAAGGGTAGTTAAATTGTTGATGGCATTAGCACAGGATTCTGAGGATGCCAGAAGTTTACATGGCTTGAAAAGGGATTAGATAAATCCACAGAAGAATAATCCATTACAGGCTGTAAAACACAAAGATGTCATTTCTGGCTCAGGATATCATGGATCTCATAGAGTGCTAGAAGCCAGGGGAGCATCACTGCATATTTGTCTTCATTTGCATGCTTCCCCAGCCTCTCTTGGGCACTGTTGGAGGCAGGATGCTGAAGCAAATGGTCCTTTGGTCTGACTTATGATCATCCTTGTGTCTCTATGCCTGCTTTCCCTCTGCCATAGCTCGGAAACTCATGTTTGCTTCTTCTGAGGTGTCTGGAGCAGTTGCTAGTGTTGGGGACAGAGGGAGGGTGTCCATTCCCAGGAGTAGTCTTTCCCTTGTTTATCCCCACTCTGCTAGCAGCCATAAGGGCTAACTTCTCATCAGGCCACCTGTGATGAGTAGCTGGGTAGCCCAGCTCTGAATCCTGAAATTTGGGTGGTAAATTTCCATTTTGCCTGTATTATGAGAAGCTCTGGATGAACTTGTCCTGTGTTTGGGACCTTTCAGAGCCAGTAGACCTGACCGGTAGATTAGTTCTCACCGGTAGATTTTAGCACTCAGTGTGAAACCCATCGGAAAGGCATTCGGGAGTTTCTATCCAAACATATAAGTCACTCCAGGATCTACTGGAATTTGGCCTGGTTTTGCTCAATCAAGCAAAGTCAAGCCAAGCCAAGCAAATAAACAGTAGTTTTCAAAATATGTCCTGAGTCTTCAGGTGTGGAATTGAACTCCAAACAAATGGGAAGTAGCTCCTGGTTTGTACTAAAATTGTGTTAAATATTTTGGGTGAATAGTACAAAACAGAATTTTTTTAGGGGACTGAAACTGTTTGTGAATATGAATCGTGCAGATAAATTCAGCTGAATAAAGAGTAAAGCAGATATTATATAAAAAAGAAGCATTTAATTCCTGAATTTTCTGAAGAAAAACAGAAGTTTCATTTTAGAAATGCTAGAATATTTACTTATGATATTTGCAAAATAAACTTCTCTTTAGGGTTTAATAATGGCCCACTGTAAAAAGAGAAGATTTTAAAATGAAAGCAAAAATCACTATAGATTAGCTTAATCCCCCCCCCCCCCCACAAACCCCCTTTTTTCCAAACA